>NC_056749.1:253492793-253537793 GCF_019279795.1 Protopterus annectens
AGATCTTATGGCCATAGCATCTGGGTCTGTCTGCAGTGACACAGATCACAGCTCAGGCCCCTGAGTCACACCAGGAAAGGATGGCTCACATATGACTACTACTGGAGGGTGAGTTGAACAATACTGACTGTGACACTTCTAGGCTAACTACTGGCATGTCGTAGATATCCATATGTTAATTGTGAATACAACTATGATATACATGTTGGTTTCAGAAATGTGAGAGACCTATACAGGATATTTGCATAGTAAACTACTGTAGCAGATGTGTGTGTTGAACTGCATGTGATATACTGAGCTCATACCATTCAGCTGTCCAGTGTTATGCACACTGACCATATGTGTGCCTCATATTTGTAGTCATTTACTCATAGAGTTGTGTTATGTCTGGCAAATCTTTGGCAACCTGTGAAGACTGACATTACAACATCTCCTTCTCTTTCTTTTAGCTGTTCCCATTAGGAGTCTCCACAGCAGATCATCTGTCTCCATTTCTTCCTGTCTGCATCTTCCTCTGTCACACCAACCACCTGCATGTCCTCTATCACCATATCCATAAACCTTATCTTAGGCCTTTCTCTTTTCCTCTTACCTGGCAGCTTCATCCTTACCATCCTTTTCCCAATATACTCAGCATCCCTCCTCAGCACATGTCCAAACCAACATAATGCCACTATTCTCTGACTTTGTCTCCAAACTGTCCAACCTGGTCTGATGCTCTAATATACATATTCCTAATCCTGTCCACCCTCGTCACACCCAGTGCAAATCTTACATCTTTAATTCTGCCACTCTAGCTCTGACTCCTTCTTGTACTCTCTTCTTCTTCTTCTCTCCCCCACACTCATCATTACTCTGAACTGTTGATCCCAAGTATTTAAACTCATCTATCTTTGCAAATTCTACTCCCTGCATCCTCACCATTCCTCTATTCTCCCTCACATTCACACACATATATTCTGTCTTAGTCATGCTGACCTTCATTCCTCCCCTCTCTAGAGCATATCTCCACCCCTCCAGAGTCTCCTCAACCTGTTCCCACACTCACTACATATCACAATGTCATCTCCAAAAATCACAGTCAACTTGGACTCCTGTCTGATCTTGTCTGTCAAACTGTCCGTCACCACTGCAATTAAGAAAGGGGTCAGAGCTGATCCCTGATGTAATTGCACCTCCACCTTAAATGCATGTCACTCCCACATCAGAACTCACAGCTGTCACACCAGCCTTGTACATATCCTGTAGCACTCTTACAGATTCCTCTGCCACTCCTGACTTCCTCATACAATACCACAACTCCTCTCTAGGCATCCTGTCATATGCTTTCTCTAAGTCCACAAAGACACACAGCAACTCCTTCTGACCTTCTCTGTACTTCTGCATCAACACTTTCAGAGCAAATATCGCATCTGTAGTGCCCTTTCCTGGCAATGAACCATACTGCTGATCACTAATCCTCACGTCCCTTTTTATCCCAGCTTCCATTACTCTTTCCCATAACGTCATGCTGTGACTGATCAATGTTATCCCTCTGTATTTACTACAGCTCTGCACATCAGACTTATTCTTATAATCTGTCCCCAAACACTTTTTCTCCACTCTTCATGCATCCTCTCAAGATTTCATTAAACAATCTGGTTAAAAACACCACTGCCATTTCTCCTAAACACCTCCATGCTTCCACAGGTATGTCATCTGGACCAACATCCTTTCCATTCTTAATCCTCTTCATAGCTATCCATACTTCCTCCTTGCTAATCCATTGCACTTCCTAATTCACTATCCCCACATCATCCAACCTTCTCTCGCTCATTCTCTTCATAGAAAAGCCCCTCAAAGTACTCTTTCCATCTGCTCAGCACACTCTCCTTGCTTCTGAGTACTTTTCCCTCACTATCATTTATCACCCTTATTTGCTACACATCCTTTCTAGTTCTGTCCCTTTGACTGGCCAATAGGTAAAGGTCCTTTATTCCAACCTTAGTGTCCAACCTTTCATACAAACCTTCATACGCCTCATCCTTAGCCTTCACCATCTCTCTCTTTGCCACGCAACTCATCTCCTTATACTCTTGTCTACTTTCTTCATCTCTCTGATAATCCTACTTCTTCTTCACCAAACACTTTCTCTGTATACTCCCTTCTACTTCCTCATTCCACCACCAGGTCTCTTTGATCTCTGTCCTCTGTCCAGATGTCACACCAAGCACCTTTCTAGCCATCTCCATTACTTGCTCTGCTGTAGTTAGCCAGATATTCAGTAACTCTTCACTGCCATCCACCGCCTGCATTAACTCTTCCCTGAACTCAACCTCACAATCACCCTTTTTCATTTTCCACCATTTGATCCTTGGTACTGCCATCACACTCCTCTTCCTCTTCTTGATCACCAGCATCATCACAAAGATCAATATTCCATGCTGCCTAACTACACATTCCTCTGTCACCACTTTACAATCTCCAAACTCCGTGAAACTGGCCCACCTGCATAGGATATAATCCACCTGTGTGCATCTTCCTCCACTCTTGTATGGCACCCTATGATCTTCTGTCTTGTTAAAATATGTATTCACCACAGCCATGTCCATCCTTTTTGCAAGCTTCACCATCATCTCACCTTCTGTATTCCTTTGCTTAACACCATACCTACCCATCACTTCCACATCCCCTCTGTTCCCTTCACCAACATGCCCATTGAAATCTGCTTCAATCACCACTCTCTCACCCTTGGGTACAGTCATCACCATTTCATCCAACTCACTCCAAAGTTTTTCTCTCATCTATTGCACACGCAACTTGCGGAGCATATGCACTAACAACAGTCATCATTACACTATCAATGTCCAGCTTCATAAACATCACTTTATCCGATACTCTTTTCACTTCCAAACATACTCTTGACATACTGTTCCTTCAGGATAACATTAAAACCATTTCTCCTCCCATCCATACCATGATAGAACAATTTGGACCAACTCTGCTACACCTAGCCTTACCCCCCTTCCATCTGGTCTCTTGCACACACAATATATCAGACTTCCTTCTGCTATCATATCAGCTAGCTCTGACCCCATACCAGTCATGCTGCCAACATTAAAAGTTCCTACCCTCACTACCACACTCCTAGCCTTTCTCCTCTCTTCCTGCCATATGATCATCAGACATCCTCCAGTGTATGTCTGTGAATGCAAAGGCTACTGTGCTATCAAATGACTTAAGTGTGTTACAGCAATATTAAGAAAGTGTCGCAAATTTTGGCCCATGGCCCCATGTATGTGTGGAGTCCTCCAGATGTCCTGCTCTAACAGGTTGACAGGAATGACTGAGCAGTAAGAGTGTAAATACAGTGTGTCATACTGACATAGAACAGAAATATATATCAGGTATTACCTGTGCACATGTAGGTATGAGTAGGTACCTGGCTTCCTAATAACAACAGACATGGGATGCAAGACATCAGGTAAATAAGCTGTACATGTTGTACATGTGTAATCTTAGTTTCTGTACATCCAACAGAGTTAGATTTCTACAGCTACTGGGTGTTACATTGCCCTGACACAGACATGGGTACTAGAATAAGCATGATTATCAGGTTGAAATTGAAGAGGTGTCCATCTGTGTTATGACCTGGTGTCCATGTTTACTGCAAACAGCTATATGACCACCTACATAGCTGTATGGACTCAGCAATACCTGTCTTGTAAAACCTGTCTCCACCAAAGTTGAGTAATTCCCTTTGCTGGACTTCAGCAAAATAGAAACCACATAATTTTTCACTATATTGGCTGTACAAGGCAAAGTAGGAGCAGGCACCAACTTGGCAGCAAGTCAACCTTTGTCTGAATGAGCATATATGGTCACAGGTAGATTACTGTAAGGCTAACTATGAGTACAAATTGGACACATCCACCACGGGCAATCACAAGGCCATCTTCACATATGTCTGCAGTCTCAGAGGCAAAAACCCAACCCACCCTGTAATTGTGGTCAATCACACCACATACACACACACCATAGCTATAGCCAACCTGCTGCAGACAGATTTAGGGAAAACACCCCCCCCCCCGGCTCACCATCAGTATACGTGGATATGCATAGCATCCACACCCTCCTCTCATCATCAGGGAGCAGATGCATACTGCCTAATCAAGTCAACAAAAGCAAGTCTCCATGGGACCAGATAACATTCCTGTCTGCATCCTAAATGTGCTTCCAGCTCCATTACACACTGTATGCAAGCAAAGCCTGAGCACCATTGACATCCCATCTGCATGGAAGATGGCCACTGTCATCCCTCTACACAAACATGAATGATAGTTTATGCAATGTACTGCCCCTCATTGGGGGGAACATGACACATCAGGACCAGGAGTGCAATGCAGGCTCATACTGTGCTGATAGATGACAGGGGTATGATGTGGTTGTAAGTGGTGGATAATGATAGGCAATATTGATGTGCTGGCTCTTTAAATAACTCTGGGCAATGTCTGAGGTCCTGTGATGTGTTTCCCTGTTTATGTCTTCCAGGTGGCATGCATCAGCCAGCATACACTGCAGAGGAAAATGCAGCTATCACTGAAACAATAATCCAGCACTATGTGGTGCTGTTCGTCCATAGCCGACAAAGTCTGCAGGAGTGGACTGCCCTGTGGGATGACCTTGTCCACAGAGTTAACACCTTGGCCCACCATGGCCACACATAAGATCAGGTCAGGCATCGGGCAACTGACCTGATACGTCATGTCTGGCAAAGGGCTGCTGATATGGCCAGGGACCGTACTGCTACAGGTGGGGGTCCAGCCACACAAGCCCCACTTATGGCAACAGAGGAGCTACTTGCCAACCTTGGAGCAGCTCACACACAACAGCTAACACATGAAACACAAGTCATGGAGGTGGTTGGCACCCAGGCAACAGGCGAGGAGCATCCAGGTAAGGCCACAGTGCACATCAATTTAATCATGTATCAGTCATTGTGTCTTCTATAAAGTATCTAGCTGCATATGTCAGTTCAAACTGCATTTGTGGGTGGGGTTTAGTAATGCACACAAGTGCACATCTACGGTGAGGCACAGCAAATTGTGTACTATCGTAGCTTGTACTGTACCTGTGCAGAAACGTAGCATTCATTTTGTACCAATGCAAAATGCGAGTCTGCTGACAATACCTCTCCCCCCACAACTACATAGGCATCTCTGGTCTGGATGTGGAACAGCAGCCTGAAGCCGGTGAGTATGAGATTGCCCTGCTGTGGCTCACCAGTACCCAGGACATGTTAAGGTCATGCATGTGACCATGCTCACAACTATTACTCTCAGTCATATTGCGATATCTGCATGTTCACTTGTGCTGGGGTTAACTGCATTGCATTGAATCACAGTGGTCATCACAGGGGCTTATTTGCAGGAGACGTAACATATCTGTAGCATACCTCAGAACCTGTCATTGCAAGAAATCTCAACAAAGACTGACAAAATGGGGGACAAAGGCCCAAAATTAGGGACATATGTTAGAAATTAGTGTTATACAGTGCATATAAATAGTGTACACACACCTGCTAGAATGCCAGGTATTTGTGATATACAAAAATGAGAGCACAATAAAACATTTCTGAACCCTTCCAACTTTTCATGTGACCTATAATCTGTGCAATTCAATTGTAAAACAAACAAATCTGTTAGGGTAACAATTATGACACCTAAAAGACTTACAAGAAGCTAGATGCATACGTGTGCACAGATTGAACTTAATACTGTGTTGAAGCATCTTTTGATATTATTACAGCATTACATCTTCTTGGGCACACACCTACCATCAATTACAGAGACTCTTTGATTAACAGCAAATAATGGTCAGCTGTCCTACCTGGATTATCCTAAATGTACTCAGTTGCCTATTACAGCAACAGCCATAGTTCACATACAGCTTACGAAGCAGCAAAGGGATCTCATTTGTAAAAGGTATCAGCCCAGAGAAGGGTACACACACATTTCCACAGCATTGCATATAACATGGAACATAGTGAAGACAGTCATCAAATGGTGGTGGATATTTGGGGCAACAGTGACATTGCAAAAACTAGACATCCCTCCAAATGTGTGCAAAAGACAAGACCCAAACTGGTCAGGGAGGCTGCCAGGAGACCTCCAGCAACACTAAAGTAGTTGCAGGAATCTCTGGCAAGTACAGGTCGTGTACTACATGTGACAACAATCTCCCGTATTCTCCACATGTCTGGCCTACGGTGTAGGGTTGGAAGATGGAAGCCTTTTCTCACACAGAACAGCATCCATGTCTGGTGGATTTCTCAAAAAAAAATGCATTAGGTCTCCCAAAAGCATGTGGGGAAATGTGTTATGGTGTAATGACATGGGATTGCTGTTAATAAGCTGGAAGTGGGCCTTTAGCCAAGGTGGAGGGGATTAGGAACAGTTCAATATACCAGTCCCTTTTGGTCCAAAATCTTCATGTATCTGCTAGAAAGCTGTAGATGGAGAGGACTTACACCTTTCCACACAACAATGACCCATACCATACATCAAAATCCATAAAAGAATGTCTTCACCCGAAGACAATCAACATTTTGGAATGGCCCAGCCACAGTCCACACATACATCCAGTAGAAAATCTGTGGGGTGCCCTTATGAGGCCTGTGAAGAAGAGATGCCCTCGCAATCTGACAGAGTTGGAGGGCTTCTGCAAGACAGTGTACAAATATTGCTAAGTCGAGATGTGCCATGGGGATACACACCTTCCCAAGAGGACTGACTGTTGTTATGAAATCAAAAGATGCTTTAACAAAGTATTAGTTTAAGGGTGTGAACAGTCATGCAACCAGCATATTGTACATATTTCAACTTCTACATGTTACCCCTAACCGATGTGTTTCTTCTTCAGTTGGATTGCACAGGTTATAGGTCACATTAAAGGTGGGAAATGTTAACACATGATTTCTGTGGTCTCATGCTATATATCAGACAAGAAGAACTAAATACAGGTGCCAGATGAATGCTTGGTATTCACCTCAAAGCTTACAAAATAGAAAAAAAAGAACCCGAATGACCACGGCTGGAGGAAAAAAAAACTTTAATGGCAAAACAAAACAGAAAACAAGAGTAAGCATTTTAGCGATCTTCATGATCATTCCTTCAGACTGAAATATGTAGCAACTTCACAGAATTTAAACACTCAAGCAACCAATTACTTTACAAAAGCAATTAATCAATAATTGTTGAAGAACAATTAAATATAAAAATTCATAGATATAATAAAAAACATCTTCTGTTTCCACGTAAAACCCTAACACACTTCACAGTCAAACATGATTGAACATTAATAGAACTGATAAAAACAATGCTAAAAAAACTTTAATAAAAATCTGCTTAAAAAAGTTTTTAATAGAATAGAATATTTACACACCGCAACCCCTTTTCTGAAATTCACCTGCAAACATTCGAATGAACAAACTGAATTCCTAGATGTTTTAGTTAAAAAGTCTAAATTAGGTAGACTGGCTACCAGCCTGTACAGGAAACCAAGTAGGAAGAATTATTTACTGCATAGGAACAGCATGCACCCCAGGCATGTCAGTAGAAACGTACTGAAAGGACGGATCCTGAAAGTCAGTAGGTTGCATAACAGAGATGAAGATTTGGATGAAGCGATGCTATAATCAACCAGAAACAGATGTATTAATTAGGGAAGTGTATAAAGATCGGGAAGGTAAAGGTAGACCATATTTTTTGGAACATCCTACACTAGAATTACCTGGGCACAATCCTACAAAAGAAAAATTGAGGTTCCCTATTTCATCTGCAAGTGACTTTATTTATTTTGTGAGATTTTTAAGAAGAAGTGGAGCATTCTCATAGCCACAAAAGAATTGGAAGATGTTATTGATGCAGTACCACATTTTTCTTTTATACAGAATAAGTCATTAAAAAGACAGCTATGTTATAAGACTCAAGCACCTAAATCCAAATATTTGTCAAATAGATTAGGAACTTACCCATGTAGGAATTGCATAGCCTGCAAGTATATTTTTTCAGGCACCACCTTCACACATTCTAAGCAGAAATTTAAAGTAGAGGTTGATTTTTATGCTGATTGCCGAACAAAACATGTGGTATACTTTAGTTTTTGCCAATATTGTAAAGTTTTTTACACTGGTAAAAAAAACAGAATGTTAAAAGAGCGTATATTAGAACATATCAGAGATACAGTAAAAAAGAAAGAGACTAGCACTTTAGCTAAACATGTAGAGGCAGAGGGGATACATCATGTTTTTAAATTTTTGGTTCTAGAGGTGGTAGAGCAAAGCATTACAGGGATGACATCAAGAACAGAACCGAAGAAGCTGAACAAAAATGGATTCTACAATTGAATGCTGACAAACCCCCAGGTATTAATGAAACAGTATCGCTGAAACTGTTTTTAAAAGTAAGAGCACTTAAACATTGAAACCCCTTATAGGTACAGCTATGTCCCTGCATATTTACATATCTCTTTTATTAAGATTTTTATTAATGTTTTTTATCATTGTTTTTTATCAATTCTATTAATGTTCAGTCATTTTTGACTGTGAATTGTGTTAGGGTTTTATGTGGAAATAGAGGATGCTTTTTATTATATCTATGAATTTTTATATTAAATTGTTCCTCAACAATTATGGATTAATTGCTTTTGTAAAGTGATTGGTTGCTTGAGTGTTTAAATTCTGTGAAGTTGCTATGCATTTCAGTCTGAAGGAACGATCATGAAGATTGCAAAAGCGCTTACTCTTGTTTTTATGTTTTGTTTTGCCATTAAAGTGTTTTTTTCCTCCAGCCATGGTTATTTGGGTTCTTTTTATCTATTTTTATATATCAGACAAACCTGGCATGTTAACAGAGATGTCTACACATAATATCCACTGTAAGCTTAGAAGGTTGTTATTGTAACCGGTTCTGTTAAAAAATACACGTACTGCAGGTTTTGAAGTGTAAGACTCAAAATATGACATTAATTAGTGACACTATGTGTATGTAGTGGTCTGACTGTGTTGTGAATGTCACCAGTTAGCTATTGTAAGGTCTGTGTAATGCCTGGCTGCCACCTCACCTGTATGTGTGTGCATGTGTGTGTGAGTATGTGTGTGTGTGTATGTTTGCATGTGTGTGCATGTGTAGCAGCAAACGGTATAGTGCAGATATTGATTTACATATGTTGTCTTTCCCCCACAAGTGGTCATGGTGGTCGTGTCCCTCCCACTCAGAATCTGATGTCAGTGTCTCTGCAGACTCTGGCAATGATGATGGTCATATTTAGGCAGAGGTGGTGTTGTCAGGGGCTGCATCTGTGCCACTGGTTGGCATCCTACAGTCATGCACAATATCCCCGCACACAGTCACAATGCCCACACATGCCCCATCCCCAGCAGCCACAGATGATGTACAGTTGGCAGGTGGTGGCATGGAACAGGCTAATGTGGTGACAGTGAGTGTAGACAATGGCCACAGCCAGAGTGCAGACAAGGTCTCATACAGGCGGATGGACAGGGTTGCTGACAGGGGGACTGCTGCTCATCAAGCCGCTGTCACAAGTGCCACAGCAAGTGTCACCAGATGCATGTTTCAGGCTGTCATGGATGCACAGGCATGTATTGAATGCAACACCAGACAAATACTCACGGTGTTGGATGCAACTCTTCCTGATTTACATGGTGACATGCATGACCTTGATGAGGCCACACGCCAAATTACTGAGGTCATGAATAAATGGTGGGGTGAGACCTTGGCAATCCTCAACCATGGCATGTCTGTGCTAGAGCTTGTGGTGGGAGATGGGCATTGGCCACATGGACGTAGGTGGTAATGCCACTACTGGAGTGTGAGGTGTACAGCCCTGTAGACTCTCAGGTGATTTGGTGCTGAACTACATCCATGTGGCCGTGCACCTTCACACTTCCATAGTGGTAGTGACACCAGCACTACTGATGGTGGGTTGCTGTCCACATTACAACGGAGCACGCCATTGGGCATGTGGTCCTGGCCAGTCCGATCAGGGACACGTATCCAGCTGACAGCAGTCACTATCAGGAAGCAGTACTGCTTCTGGTCTTGGGCCTGGTGGTGCCAGTGAGACGCCTGGCAGGACCAGTTCACGTGTCCATGGCCAGAGACGGTGAACTGGACACCCTGCCATGTACGATCCACAGCTGTCCAACATACCCCTGTGTAGGGCAGCCACATGGGGTGACTGTGTGCATACACACACACACACACACACACACATACATACATACATGCACACACACACACACACACATACATACATACATGCACACACACACACACACACATACATACATACATACATGCACACACACACACACACACACACACACACACACACACACACACACACACACACACACACACACACACACACACACACACACACACACACATCTGTATCACAGCCAGATCACCTCCAGACACACACAGCACCTCTGCACAGCCAGTCTATAGGATACACCTCCAAACACACACACATGGATGTCAACTGTATGGCCCATCCTAGGCCTCTGGAAAACACACACCACACCCTGTGCATATGATGATACCTTGATGCTGGCCATACCAGTGATGCTGGGACAGGCTAATATGGGTCTGATGCACAGGGTGCATATAGTACAGTGTAGCTCTATAATACTGTGTAAGGTGCTGTCTGCTTGCATTTGTTATGGGTACACATAAAGGTGTATGTACCTTATTAGCTTTGATGCATTATTGCTGTTAGTACCACTGACTGAATGTTGCCTGACATGCTGTATTCTGTTTGTGTTCCAGGTGTCTGTATGCCTGCAGGCCATGGCCCTGCAGACATTACCAACATGGAGTATGACAGAGTGGAAATACACCAACCATTTCATAGCCAAGCTACAGCTTTATATGTACATTTACCAGGTGTGTATGCATGCAACAGTGTGTGATGGACACTGCTGTCAAACGGTGTGACCTTGCATACATACCCCTTGTCACAGGCCTGATAAGCTTAGCCATTAGATTGACTTTAGCAGATTCACATGTCAAACCCTTTTGCCCCTGCCATTTCTTTCCTATACACTCAACCCTGATGTAGTTGGTGAGGACATGCATGGTACAGTGTATGGCAGGCTTGTGGTATGTATTCCTGTGTTCACAGGGTGAAACAGGGCGACAAATTGGTGTATCCTTTGCATACACACAGTAAACACTGACACAGGGAATGTGCATACAGTAACACAAACACAGTTGGCAATAGACAGATTCATAAACCTACATATCCACTTTAATGTACTATAGTGCTACATACACATGACATGCCCCACATAAATTATACATGTGGGACATAACCCACTACCTCTTACAACATGTAATGCTGCGAATGCCTTCATGGATGGTGAGATAATCCACCAGAAATAGCAACTGGAGTCATCTATTGCTCCTGCAAGGCTGGTCAAGTGATAGGGTAACAAACATTGTATCAGCATAATGTTTCAGTCAGGTATGATATCTGATGCTGGCATGTGTGTCAGTACACTAACTGTGACCTATTTGGCAACAATATCACATACATGGCCATTGTTAGGGGACGCCGACCACATATGGGTTGCAAACATCCAGATATTCCGTAGACATTTGTACAGATGACTGGTATGGCCTGTATAATGGTTAACATGCTGCATGTGAGATACCATTAACATGCTATATAAAGTAATGCCACATCAAAGTGGTATTACCCCCACAGGATATAATTCTCACCCATACACATGGTTGCCAATATTGAGATTAGAATCCTTACCTATCTAGTTATTTCTGCTATAGTGTTACACAGTTATCAGATGCACCATAGAGCTTATATGAATTAATCTTGTCGCAGGGTACTTCTAAGGTGTGACATCAGCAGGCCTTGTAAAAGAGGGTGATGGGAAGTGTACAGGATGGTACACAACTCAAAATGGTATAACCCACATACGATATGCTTCTCAACCCAAACACACACACAAATGCTAGTATTGAGATTAAAACCCCTACCTATCTGCTTATTTCTACTATAGCATTACACAGTTATCAGATGCACCATGGAGCTTACATCAATTCACATTGTCCCAAGGTACCTCTAAGGTGAATGACATCAGCAGGCCTTGTAAAGTAGGGTGATGGGGAGTGTACATGGTGGTACGCAGCTCAAAATAGTATGACCCACCCATGATATGATACACACACACACACACACACACACACACACACACACACACACACACACACACACACACGCACACACACACACGCACACACACACACACACACACACACACACACACACACACACACTTACTTGCCAGTATTGAGATTAGAACCCCTGCTTATCTAGTGGTTTGTACTATAGTGTTACACAGTTATCACACGCGCAACAGAGCTTACTGGCATCCCTCATCAGATGGCCATATGGGATGGCTCCACTGACAAATGCCTATTACAGCTGTGATGAATGTTAGATGTGGGAGTTGTGATAACTTCCAGGGCTGCAAGCACACACATTCATGATAAAGTCCAGAGCATTGCACATGACCTGGCAGTTGAGGAGGGCAATCCCTTGCAGTTTTTGCAGACCCTACCCTATTCACAGGTTGGTGCTTTGATGTGGATGTGCGTGCAGTCTATTGCACCCAGAACCTCCGGGTATTCTGCTACATGGTGGAAGAGACACATATTGCTGGTCCTCTCCTTATGGGTGATGGGAAAGTAAATGTGCTCACCGACATGTGGTAGCATGGCACCCAGGAACTGGTGGAGTACCCTGGGTGCAGATGCCTGTGAGAACCCCCCCCCATGATGTCCCCAGTAGGTCTTTGGAAAGTACCTGTAGCTAGTATTCTTAAGGCTACACATACCTTGGTATCCACTGGGATGGGCTCCCCTCTGTTGGCTCTAGGTCTGATTTGAGGCCGGCATAGCTCGATGATTTGCTGAAGTATGTCTCTGTCCACACTGTAGCACTCTACTATCTCTAGATCATGTAGCCACTGGTAGGCTACCCTGGGTCTGAACACTCTTTTCCTCCTTCTTGGTCTGTGGCAGTTGTCAGCATTATTCTTCTAACTGCCCTCAGCCTCTAGCACATACTGATGGATCAAAGCAATGGCAACCCCTAACATTTTTCCGGTTAAAATTACCCCGCATGTGTACAGCAATGGTGCAGCATTTGTGGGAAAAATGGACTGCAAAGTGTTTCCATAGTTTATACTGTTGTGCTGCAGTTGCTGCCTGTATAATTGGCTATGATGCATTCTACCCACTAGCTATGCAATTTGTTCTTCATTGATTTTATTCTGCTATTTTCTTTTGTTTCCTTTTTTCCCTTCCCATTTCTGCCCCTTTTAAACCCTGAGGCGTGCTGCACAAACCCGGTGCCCAAATGTAAATAGTCCTGCTATTTCCGGGGATTTTTTTTTTTGTTTGTTTGTTTTAGACCTGGTGCATGCCACGCAAACCTGTTTAGCTAATGTAAATACTAAGAAATGGCCCTCCCTGGATACAAACATGCTCTTCATTTCACACAATAAGTCAATACAGCCTCAGGCACACCCCCTTGCTTAGCTGTGTTTAGCTAAGCATATCTGGGGGCCACAGAGCTCCAATGTGCTTACACCATGCATGACACACCCCAATTTCATGACCGTTACTCCTCCTGCTTACACAATTTTGTTCGAGCACCTACATGATTAGGTACAGTTTGGCACTTAGAATATTTTTGTGATTCAGTAAATTTCTTCTCATTTGCATACCCCACTGCCTAAGTCCATAGTTACTGCACTGCCCCAGAGCCTTTCCCCTTAACAACCACTGTTCCCTGGTATTGCTTTGATTCTGCATGCCATAGACTATAATGACAAAAGGCAGATTTCCCTTAAAATTGAGTTTTCACATTTTTTTAAAATTTTTGTCACAATCTCATTTGTGCGCCGCTGCCCTATGCTTAAACAGCTGAGATCAGCAAAAAAAATAAATAAATAATTTATTTTTGTAAATATTAAACACTTTTCCATGCCAATGGCCATATGTTTGGCCCTTGGCATCCCTAAAGATTATAATACATACTTTTATTTGAGCTGTCATGTCGCCATTTGATTTTTTGTAGAAATGTATTCAGCTAGCAGCCGAATACATTTCTGCAACTAACACTATCCTTGCACGGATGCCTGCCTACTTTCTGAATTGCTAATTCACCTCATTTGCATGGTTTTCACCAGTAAATGAGATAAATATCATTATGCAGTGGTGTCCATGCAAGAATAGTGTAAGCAGGCTCGTGCACATCAGAACAGTAGTTTACTGGATCGCTTGTCGGCCATATTCCGTGCAAAAGTGGCTACACTGTTCCTACATGGAAAAAAATGCTTATTGGATCCCAAGCTATATGTGGTGGTCTGTACTGTACATTTGCACATACACTAACACAGACACACACACACACACACACACACACACACATACAAGAATATAGATATGCATATATGCATAGATATGTATATGTATATATACGGGTCTACCTAGACCCACCAAAATTACGTTTCCCCAAAACGTAATTTTGCTAACCCGCTTTTGCAAAAGTACTTTTATCGAAAATGCACTTTCGTGAAAAACCAAGGCAATGAAAAGGAAATAAAAAGAAATGACAACAAGAAACACATTTAGGCAGGGTGGCATGCCCCCTGCAACCCCATGTGGGGGGGCTGTGACCCACCCACACCCCCTGCTACTTATATTTTCTAACTCCAAGATTGTACTACAGTAGGGAAAAGGGAATATTCCCTTATCCCCACTGTGCTTCAATCTACAACAACAAACTCTGTTGCTTTTCGTTGACTCAGTTTTTTCACAAAAGTGCATTTTTGGATAAACCCACTTTCTGAAAAATGGGGTCACAAAATTATGCTTCGGAGAAATATAATTTCAGTGGGTCGAGGTACACCCTCATATATACATACTCTAATGCATTTTTGCATTTTTCAAGTTGTCACCCTCACCATCAGAAGCTGTCAGTAGTCAAGGGCCAATTGGTGAGGGCGGCAAGAATCATCAGTGATGATGATGACTTTAAGGAGGAATGTTTCACCTTGAAATGTATGTTTCTCAGCCGAGAATACCCAGAATCCCTGTTGGATGAGTTGATAGATGAGGTAAAATTCAAAAGGACTATTAAGTTCTATAAGCCTATCCTAAATGTAAGGAAAATGGTTTAGTGTCATCCTTTTCTCTCCTTTTACTCCTAACACCACTGACTCAAAACAATCTGAGTTCAACTCTTGATTTATACACACAATACAATCCTTGATTAATAATAACAATGCACCGGGTCTATATTTTACTATCGAAAACTGAAGTCAGCAGGCCAACCAATAAACAACGAACTATCATTTCCATTTCCTAAGGGAAATAATCACTTGGCCATCATCGTGAATTTACCCTTTTCCCCACTGTAGTGTGAACCTATGAACCTAAGTCTCATCCAATTTGGCAAATCCTAAATAATTGCACTCCACAAAGCTGGCATATCAGCAAATTCTTCCAGCTATAGACATATTGCCATCCTATACCCACTGCCAGAAGTACTAAAAAAATTAATGTGCTTGCAACTCATGCAGTAAATTAACTCTAATTGATTCTCCAAATCCCAGCACTATTTTAGACCTCATCATGGTACTTCATTTCCACTGCTCTCTTCAGCTTCACCAACATCCTAGAGCAACATAAGAATGATGACAATTTGGTGTCTGCGGTAGTGTTGTCGCCTCACAGTTAGACGTTGCACGTTCGATTCTCAGTTAGAGCGTCTTCTGTGTGTCGACATGCGTGAATGGGCGTTCCTTCATTGAAGGTTGTGCGTTAGGCCCGGCAAGCCAGCACGTAAAAATCTACTGCCAATCATTAGCGGACCGGAGTTCCGCTGTGGCGACCCCTAACCGGGAAAAGCCGAAAGAAACACACACACTGTTCTTAGATTTAACAAAAGCATTTGACACCAAATCCTGCTATCATCTTCTTATTGAATTATCTTCCTTGGCCTTACTCAGCAGTCTGTCTCATGGTTCCACAGCTATCTGACTGACAGGCAAATAGCAGTTGAATGGAAACAAAAGGCCTTTCTCCTTCTTCCTACCAGTCACTGTTGTATCTCACAAGCATCAATATTAGGCCCTGTCTTATTCAACGTTTTGATGAATAAACTACATACTGACAACCAGCTCACTAGCATAGTTCAATGTGCTGATGACTCAACCCTTACAGGTGCAGCCCCATCTCTGCCAGTACTTCAGGACATCACCAAAAGATCTTCCACTGCTACTGCAACTTGAATAAAAGATACAAACCTACTTTTAAATCCTGAAAAAAAAACCTTAAGCTCTTCGCATCTAAGCAATACAAAAACAAAATACAATCTTCTCAAATAACGTCATCTAACAGCACAAAAACTGTAACCCAAACAAAACTTCTAGGTGTCCTAATTGACAATAGTCTCAGATTTGACTAACATGTATTGCAAGCCAACACAAAAAAACCCTGACAGACAATGCAAGACAAACACTAGCATCTGCCTACCTTCTTTCATCCCTGTTGTATGACTCATCTATTCTTACAAGCCTGACTAGTACTCTTACTGGTAAATTCTCCACCTGTTACAATAAAGAAGCCATACTTGCTTCCAGACTTACATATAGGATTCATTACCACAGAGCAGAAAAACAACTAAACTGGCTTGAGTTGTCCAACGATTTAACATGCTTACAGCTCATTATCAAAACTGTAGCTAGGTTTATGCATCTGCCTGGGTCCCCCAAGTTGTCAGGCAGAAGATTTGACAGACCTTTTTTTTTTTTTTTTTTTGTACAATTGTTTTTCATGCAAATACAAGAGCAGGAGCAGCAAGGGAGGGGTATAGCACTTGACACTCATCCTTAGGAGGGAAGGAGTGCCCATTCAGAGAACATACCTTTTTTTTACTCCATAACCTCGAGTTGAGGGTATCAGACTGGAAAGAGGCAACAGGTGCCAAATGAACCAGCTATAGCTCTGCTTTCTACTGCACACAAACATATACATGACCAGAAAACATGTCCTGCACTAGAAAATACCCTGCAGCACTACTTCGCAAACAGAAGTCTTCACTCAGACAATAAAATGTCAGTAATCACAACACAATCTAATGACTCAGCAGGTGAATCACTATACTGTCATTACATATATGAACACCAAAACCCAGTGCCAACATAGTAAAACAGACCATGAAACTTCCCACCTTTATGCCGTTTCTGAAACAACTAAGCCAACATGATCGTCCACATGCTCCTCACATGG
Organism: Protopterus annectens; assembly: GCF_019279795.1. Lineage (NCBI taxonomy): Eukaryota > Metazoa > Chordata > Ceratodontiformes > Protopteridae > Protopterus > Protopterus annectens. The sequence goes on from NC_056749.1 coordinate 253,510,178, forward strand.
GTAACTCCATTTTCCATTATCAGCTTATACTCACTAACCTCTATCCCTCTTCTACACAGTAAACCTTTCTAACACTCTTTATCAGTTGCAAAAACAACAAAGGAGGCTCCAGACCATGGCTACTAAAAACATAAAAGTTTAATCCAAGGTGAGTGCTTTCATAGCTCAAGTCTACTTCATCAGACAAAACTTACTTTTTTATGCAGTTTTACATTTTGAGTTCACTCAGTGTCAATGAATTTGGCTATGTGCCTTTAAGCTAATTAGTTATTTAATTGACTGATTATTTAACTTGAAGGTATATAAACTGTACATTTTGATGTAAGTTTTGTCTGATGAAGTAGCCTTGAACTACAAAAGCGCTCACCTTGGATTAAACTTTTATATGTTTTTAGTAGCCGTGGTCTGGATCCTCCTTGTTGTTTTTGCATTGTACTTCTAATTTTGGAGGGACAGTTTGCCTACACCACTTTATTTGTAATTGCTTACTCTTTATCAGTTACCTTCCCATCTTAATCCCCTCTTAATATTTCAGTTTCATTCTGACCTTCTCACTTTACCCACCACCTTCAAATACTTTGCAGCACTCTTTTATAGCCAGCTTCTGTGTCAGTGTATTCTAGTACTTTTGGTCCCACTATCCCCTGACTCATAAGCCTCTTTCCCACTTTTAGCTTTAACTACTATCTACATATTGACTAGAATTTCAAACTCCTTACCTTATTTCTCATATCTTCACTATAACCCTTGTTACTCATGTCTTGAAAGTTATACCTAAGATCTGCTGATTGGATAGTCCATCCAGCGCCCCATTGTCAATTGAGCATGCGCCAGCAGAATAAAGCCGGGCCACTTAAGTATATTTGAGTAGCCGGACTTTTCTATCAGCATATGCTTACAGAATAATAAATATGAGATAAATCAGGTACAGTCTGCAAAAATAAATAAGCATAAACATACCTGCTTTTACTTGTATTTAGACAGTCCTTCATAAAAATCAGTCGAAGAAAAAAAAAAAAAAAAACAGCAACGGAGATTCTCTGTTTTCCATTGCTTTCCCTATGATACACTGATGTACTGTGCAAGTGTGGAACATAAGTCCCATATACATATGCAGTACATCAGAAAAGTTGGAAGAATGTGTAGGATCACTAAAGCACCATTATACAAAGACATTATTTAAGAAAGATAAGCAATTTCTTTCTTAAATAATGTTATTGTATAATAGCGATAACCTACAACTGGGTGTGGGTAATGCTGATTTTACCCATTGTTGTTTTTTTTCTACTACTCTTGCTTTGCTGTCAGGATCAAACCATGCCAACCATGGGTAAAGCCAGCATGTCATAGGTTATTGCTTAGTTTAATACCATGCGCAATGTCACTATGCAAGAAATAGCTGTTTTACCTTTGTATAGTGTCACTACAAAACAATTACCTCTTTGTATCTAGATGTCTTCAAAACTACGTAAATTTATTTTCGAAAAAAAACTGTTTTGTCATGAGTATCTTAAATGTATCTTCTGGAGCTTTTCTCCCTGTGCCTCTACTGAAAATGGGCTTTGCCTGATCAGACTTTCCCAGTCAGCAAAGACAAATAAATATATCTATATCTAAATGGATAAATTTTCAGAAATTGGCAAAAAACTGCACTGAAACTTGCTTTGCTGATTTAGTTTTATTTTACGTCATTTTATTATTTTTTTTTATAGTAAATATGCCAATAATAAAACACAATGACAAAACATATTCAACTTCTGAAAAAGGTGAACCAAAAACAAATTTATATATATATATATATGTATATATACATATACACTAGAAATTCATACAAACATCAGCAAGAACAATCCAGACCTTATCTGAAACAATCCTGTGTTGGTTTGAGATTTATTGATGTTTACTTTTATAACATGGTGTGACTGCAAGACTAAGGGGACAGAAGATACTGTGTGTGATGGAAAGGAAAGGCAGCTTTTTTGTGACTAGCAGAACTTGTATGGTAGGTCAGAGTGATGACTCTACTCTACTTAATTTAATATTTAGTTGTGCGTTGTTGGTGTGATTTTTTTCATAGAAGTTTACTTAAAATCTCTTTGAATTCTGTGCTAACATTTTTTTATATCAATTTCTTTCAGAATTTTGTATTCATTTGTAGAAGAAAATGGATTCCTTAAACAAGTATGCCATTAATGATTTGATAAAGCACAAGTATCTTGTGCAGTGTACTGAATGCTATGTATACTTACAGGTAACACTTGAAAACACTGGTGACCTGTATTCCTCATATCAAAAGTTGGATGATTATCTTACCATTATTAGAAGTAAGTCTGTATTTACTGATAATGATTGCACTTGTGCAAATGGCACAACTTGTAGAACTATTGTTACATAGTTTAATCATTAGACTGATGAGATAAATAATATTAGGCAAAGTGCAAATAGAACAGATTTAGGAAAAGAAGCATCTATTTTCACTAAAGATCACTCAATCCCTATTAAACATGATATTACCGAAGACACCTTTGGAATTTAATATTCAAATATTCAGCAAACTGAAGATTTATAGCATGTACAAGAAATTAAAAAAGAAACATAGGAAGACATTTACAATAAATATGGAGGAAGAAAAATACATTTATTAATGTTTATAATACAAAGAGAATGCATATTAAAAAGGGAACTGCTTTCCTTTGTAACCTACAGATTACAGGGAATGAGAACACTGTTCTATCAGAAAATCTTCAGTCTAGAGAAAAAAGGTAGTGTTTTTTTTCAAAAGAGAAGATAGAAAACAGATGTAAGGGAGAGGTGAAAAGGAAGAAATGAAAATTGAACTGGGAAGGATTGAAGAACATTACTGTAAGAATAAAAGAGGAGAAAGACCAAAGTTGACAACATGGCTCAAACTGTGGCTATACAAAGCCAGCTGGATGAACTGTAGTCTTGCAAATGTAGTAAACAATGAAAATAGGGGGGGTTAATAAGACTAATGGTGATAAAGATCATGCTTCTTTTAACAACTGAATGATTAGTTATACTGAATTAGACACTGCAGAATCTTCTGATCTGGCAAGAAGTGATATACTTGTAATTGGAGATTCAATTATTAGAGGAATTGATACTTACATTTGTGAAAAAGATAGTGAATATCGAATAGCACTATGTTTGCAAGCAGCAAAAATGCAAGATGTGAGAAAGGACTTGGAATGCCATAACATAAGAAAGTATGGAGTTCATGTTGGAACAAATGTTCTTATCTTCAAGGATTCTCTGACTGATAGTAGGGAACTTACATCCCTGTTAAACAGCATAGCTTGTACAAGTGTTAGGACATATTTTTCACAAATTACACATAGGGCTAGAGTCATTAAAAGGTACATGAAGTATAGAGAAAGTTTTGGCGGTGTGATGATAGTGCACTATTTAATATTCAATAAGTGGCTCTACATGACATGTAGAGCCACCAAACAAAGTAAAAGGCAGAATATGCTAATGAAAACCTTCATGCTAAGTAATTAATCCAACATGGCAGAGCAATTCAATAAGCTATAAAGCAATCATGTACTCTCAGTATAGGCGTTTGCCCTGCACACCAAAACTGTTTGTAATGTGGACACAATTACACTTATTAAAAGAAATATGTTACGGGCTACTACTGTTATTATTATACTGTATGTACAATAAGCCTTAAATAAGGCTGCTGCTCTTGCTACTGGAAGATCTCGGAATAGAAGAAGAAGGGTGTTTAGACCACATTTAATTGATCATTGACTGCATGAAAGAAATTGTTGCGAGATACAGGGTGAAGAGGGAAACACTAGAGGACATATGCAACCCCTGCTACCCTCACCTCAGGCCACAGGGAAATTGTGGAGAACCCAATGCTAGTGGAAACAAAGCTATGCTTAGCATTGCATATGCTAACTACTGGTACTTTATAGAGACCTGCAGGGGATATTTTAGGGTGCCACAGGTAGCAGCCTCCAGAATAATAAATCAGTTTTTTAAATGCAATGTTACTATATGCAAGGGAGTATTTCTGTTTCCGACCAACACTACAGGAGAGAAGAAGAACCATGAAGGAATTCTATGCAATGGTACACTTTCCAGATGTTTTGGGGCCATAGATTGCACTCACAAAGAAAAAAGCCCCATCTGGGGAGCAGGGAAGGAGGTACTTCACCAGAAAAGATTTCCACTCTATAAATTGCCAGGTTGTCTGTAATTCTCATGGGATAATCTACAACATCTGTGCAGGTAACATAGGCAGTTTTCATGATGCATACATATGGCACATTTGTGAGCTGTAAACCAGGTTTGCTAGGGATGACATTCCCCAAGAGCATCTAGTAGGGGAAACAGGTTATGCAATAGAGCCCTCACTCATGACACCCATGAGCAACCCAAACAACCTTCACGAGCAAGGATACAATAAAGCCCACTCTCAAACTAGAAATATCAAAGAATGTGTGTTTGGTTTGCTTAAATTAAGATTTCAGTGACTAGACACATCACAAATTGCACTGCAGAATGACCCGGGCATGCGTACTGGAATACTTACAGTCCATTATATGTTTTGCAATATCATGAAGGACAGCAAGGGGCAGGACCACAGTTTCAAGGACCACAGGCAGTGCCAGCAGCAGGTACAGATGAGGAGTCTGTGGGAGAATCATCAACTGCAGATGGAGCTGGCAGACAGAGGATTGCACAGTATGTCCTTGCTCTGGCTAAGAGGCAAAGGATAGCATACACAATGATTGCATAGGTCCTAACGTAATACCCCACACACACACAGACAGGAAAACTGATGCCAGTCAGACTTTACAATCTTTAGGCATGTAATGGCTGTGTTCTGATAGCATCAGAGAGTGACAGCCCCCAAGGACACAATTGTTAACTGTAGTAATGAAAAGGTAACTGACCACTGTCTATAAAACATAGAATAGGTAAATTATATCCTCATTTGCACAACTATACCAAGACGCAAGACTGACATACCTAATGCTTCCACTGCTGTAATGACAATACTAACTGAAATACAATTTGGTTCAACAAATATAGAAGTAATCCATTCACAAATGAGTAGGAACAATAAATCAACCACTTTAGCTCTGCAATACAAATTGACAAATCCAGTCTTTTGAATAAGCAAGTATCATCTATGCCCTGTGTGCACCAGACTTATATGCAACAAAGTCACAAAGACATGTGCAAAGGGCAGGGCACAGACATCTTCATTTGCACATGGTAGGGAGGGTTAAGACGGCAAGAATGACCAGTGCTGGATCATGGTCAAATTGGGCCCTAGTCAGGGTAATGAATAAGGGCACCCCCATATCAGACCCCCTCCCAGACATTCTGGTGTCCTATGACTTGGCTGTTTCTCCCCAGTTACCATAAAGACTGTGCAAATCTGTCACTTTACATGCTATTTTTTTCTACAATGACAATATATTTAAAATTTTTGTTTCAAAGTTTATAGCACAAACACTGATAGCCCTTTGCTAAACAAAACAATACAGTCTCACAATGAAGACAGACTTAGCATGACCAATAAGCTTCTCTGCACTTGAAACTCACATTCATTGAAATCGTGTTGAAACCCACATTCAAAATGCATCTGGCCAGTGGCAGATTAAGTTTACCATCAAGCTGTTTTCAAACCATAGGCCCCTTGCACTTTCTTTTGAACAATACGTACATGCATTAAACTATATTCCTTGTATAATACAAGCACTACTTCTTAGTGTTTGTTTTAAATGTGTAGGTTTTTAATTTTTTTCCAGTAAACAATAAAATAAAATATATGAACCAATATTGACAAAACTACTATTACAGAACATTTCAACCACAAAGAGCCACTCAAACTTCTGTTATTACAATACACCAGTAGCAGTCAGTATATACACAATTTCTGCAGAAGTAAAAGTAATCTGAACAGTTTCACATTAAAGAGATTTAGGACTAATGATGGGGTTGCTGCTGGCAGACAACTTTATATTTTAGTGTTTCATGTACAAACTCAGTGTCTGCTGCCCTTGAAGAACAAACTGTCCATATTACATTTAAAAAAAATGATAAGCTGGTAAGATTGCAGTAGGGAATGGATGTCAAACCAGCAACAGGTTTATACTTTCTAGATACGTCTTCCAAAGGAAGACACACTTGGGAGCACAGCACCTTCATTAAGTGGACACTGCAATATCAACACTCCATCTATATGCTGTGGGAGTAGAACCAACAATCTTCTACACCAAAAGCAAGCATGCTACCTGTTGTGCTACTAAAACTGCTTTCAAAATTTATAGCACAAACAATGATGATAGCAATTTGTTAACCAAAGCAGTTACACGTTGAAAGACTCCGCATGAGCAACAGTAAACTTCTCTTCTCTTGAAACTCAACATTCCCTGAAAATGTATAGAAATTCAAAATTCTTTGAAAATGAACAGAAACTCAACAGACTTTGAAAATGCACTGAAACTTTGACAGTCTGGCATTTGATGAAAAGGATTCAAGCTCTAGGGACTTGATTTGAAGGTACAGGGGTTGAGCCTGAATAAGTTAAAAACCTGCCATTCCTAATGGGGGCATTTCACTCACATACACACAACATCCAGAATGGTAATGCTTGGCAATAGTACCTTTGTTTCACGTTTGAACAGCAACAAGTGATGCTGGATACTCATCTCTTTTAAATGTCTGGAATAGTAACAGAATCATGCACATCTAATCATGCTCTGCTCTAAAGTTTAAAAGTCTGTGCATCGCATTAAGCATGGACAGATGCTATTAAGGTTGCAACCTGCATGCATCCTTAAAGAAGAAATATAAGCTACTGCCTAGGTCTGGATCCAGCTATAGTGCAGGCACTTCCAGGAGAAACTTTAACATTTTCTGAGTTTGATTGCCTGTCTGGTCATACTCCACAATTTAAAAATCAGTCTCAGTATGTTTATCCCACATCTCTATTGTGGAGCTTTTTCCCATCATTTCTATTACAATTCCATCATTTTGCTCCCTCAGATCCCCTTTATATCCTTTCCTCCTTTGTTTCCCTACCAGTGAAGCTATCCTCATTCTATTTTTCAATTGCGTTTTACACCACTGTGTTTTTGTTACGTTCTCCACCAGTGACTGATAGTGAAAATGGACTCTGTTCTTTTTTTGCTTCATCATAATTTTTCAGCCTTTCCCCGTCATCACATCATCCCATTTTTTTAATTTCATATTGACTGCTTTATGTTTAGTCCTCACTGAGTCTCCTAAGTTCTTAATGTTTCCTTGATGTTACTAAATTAAATAAATTGTTTCTACAAGAGTTTTATTTAAATGTCTTTTAAACTAGAAATAATGCATACATGGTGTCATAGGTTCTTTTCTGAAGATGTGGCTATGTAACTAAAGCTTTCTTAATGATATATAAAGCTAAATCTCACTTTTCACTCATTATTTGCACTTCTATTTGGGTTACTTTTTGTATTTTGCCATATAGTGCAGCTTAGGACTGAAAAGGGTACAAGGATCAGTTTTCCTACCTTGTTAACAAATGTTAAATAAATAAATACATAAATAAACTTTATTTTAGTATAAAACTATTGATTGCATTTCAAGGATGGAAAATGCACAAAAACAGAAACTTAGCAAGAACTTTGATTAAAAATGACTCAAAAGTCAAAGTTTAAGTCCAAGTAAACTTTATTGTCATTCAGAAATCAGACAAGAGCAAAAACTGAATGAAATTCCGTGTCTCAGCACTCAATGTGGAGATAACATATAGACTATTTTCATAGACATTTACAGATATAACACCTAACTATTGCATCACAGGCAAGCAGATAGACAGACTAATACTGCACATAATTAGAAACACATTTTAACACTTTTCGCAGTGAACACTTACTTGCATGAGACTTTAATATTGCACAGGTACTTGGTTAAGACATTGCATTGATCCTTGTACAGAAAGAGACAATTAAGTATTGCACTGTGAACATTAGAGTATTGCACTATGGTTAATTTATGAATTCTTAATGTGTATTGAACTGAAAGAACAGATGTTTTATTGCATTGTTACTGCTGTAGATGGTTAACATTTGTGGTGAATATTACATTAAGCATTTGATGAGACTGATAACCAGGTTAATGCACAATGTAAGACAAGCTACTACAGTTTCTACTGACCCAGGTGGCCATTATGGAACATAGTTGTTACTAGAGTTCAGCAGCCTGATGACATTAAGGAAGAATCTGTTCCTGAATCTCGTAGTTCTGCAATGTATGCTTCGGAAGCGCTTTCTGGATGGCAAATGCAGGAAAAGTCTGTAAGCAGGGTGAGTGCAGCCTTTAATTATTCCTCTGGCCCTGCTGAGATATCTGGACAAGTACAAGTCATGGATAGGTGGTAAGTTGTTCTTAATGATCCTCTCGGCTGTCTTCTCCACTCTCTGGAGGGATTGAACTCAGAGGTAGAGCAGCTTCCATACCATACTATGAGGATGTTTGTCAGGATGCTTTCTATAGTACCTCTGTAGAAGGTAGTCAGAACTGTTGAAGGGAGATTCACTCTCCTCAGCCTTCTCAAAAAGTGCAATCTCTGGTGAGCTTTCTTGACTATGGCATTTGTAATGGTGTTCTGAGACAAGTCCTCATCAATGTGCACTCCTAGAAACTTCATATTTCTCACTCTTTCCACTGTTCCCCCATTAATGGTAAGGGGAGAATGTTCCTTGCGATTTTTCCTGTTGTCCACAATTATCTCTTTTGTCTTGTTTACATTTAGTGCTAAGTTGTTATTTCCACACCAGGTAATCATTTGTCCCACCTCATCCCTATATGATGTTTCATCGTCATTACTAATGAGGCCCACCATGTCATCAGCAAACTTCTACAATAGTGTGTTAACAGGGTGAACAGCAAGGGGTTTAGTACACATCCTTGTGGGACTCCAGAGTTAAGAGTGATGCTATCTGAGGAATTATTTCCTGCACACACTTTCTGAGGTCTGTCTGTGAGAAAATCAAGAATCTAGTTACAAAGGGGAGTGTTGACACCTAGTTGCATGCATCACAGAATTACAAGTTTAGACTGTCTAACCAAGAGACTATTTGGCTGAAACCACTGAAACAAGAAACAGCAGCTTCCCAGTAGCACAGTGTGATAAGAAATAGCCTAGTTGTTAATTTTGCACATCCAGGGAATAGGTGCATACAATATGCACTCTTTCTGACTTATACCTCTCAACTGTACAGATATTCACTGAATGTCCAGATATTTGCCTCAGATTTTTGGTCTGTTTTACATAAAGTAGGGGTGTCATGGCAAATCAGAGGCAAACCATTATAGACTGAGGTTAGAAAATAATGATAGACATACAAGTGTCAGATGTCATATCCATCAGAAAAGCCATCCAAATGCAAAACCTGTTATTTTATCGACTTTCTAATTTTGTAAGAGCAATATCTAAAATTGTCCATATTCATGGGCCTTTGTCCCACTCTTATGTATGGCTTTCTCCAGATGTCATGCTCTAAGAGGTTGAGAGGTACGTTACCGATACATGTCTCTCAAGTGTCACTCTGTCATAGCTAGTGGTCACTGCTGCAAATAATCCCAGACACAGATAGGAAACCAGTTTACATATGCCAGTAGTACACTCACATAATAGCAGTTCAGGGTATCCCTCCTGTGCCAGAAATGTAACCCTGACATGTGCAAGTCACCTCTAGTCATGTACCCAGAGTTGTCGCAGTTTGCTTCATACCATTTCAGGCTGACAGTTTACTAGGTATGTTTGTACTACAGAAGCTATGGTCATAGGTAAATGTAAAGCGAGGGTAGACCCATAGAGTACTGAGCAGTACTGTTGTGGAAAATAGAAGCATAAACAGTTGTTAATGGATTTTCTGTCTCCCCCCCTCATCTGCATCAATAATTATTACTCATATACTATGGGTATGTTGTGCTCCAACCTTAATGTTGGGACCTGTGTTATATTATTGTTAATAAGTTTGATTGCTTGCATGTTAACATATCTTGTTCAAATACCATTGCTGATGGCCTGCTGCCATCAATGTTACTGGCATGATGTTATGATGCATACTGTTGTTCCATTTATGCATGTGTTCTGTTTGATATGCACCAATTTCAAATCTGTTATAACTAATCTTGAAATGTGTTGTTCATGACAAACCCACATATTCTGTAAAACATCAACACCATAGCGCGTTTGGGAAGGCAGATCCCAGTGGCTCCTCCTGTCCCACCTCATCTGACCATGGCATTGGGCCCCAGCACATTTGGGACCCAACAGGGATCTCCCTCATCTGCTGGTTCTGCACCACCTTCGGGGTGGAACCGCTGCAGGGGACGGGGCCCATCCCCCCACGGGAGCGAGTGTGGACAGGAGGCTGTCACCAGCAGTCAGGGCCAGGGTTTGGTGCCCAGCACCCTTCTATCTGAGTTTGCAGAGCAGCTGGGCCAGATTGAGGGCCACATGGTGCACCTCAATGGGCAGGCTGCCTCTCCTGTCCAGCCCCCAGCACAGTCACCCTTGGGGCCATGAAGGTGCAGTGGTGACTACCCATGGATGAGGATCTCAGTCCCACTGTAACCATATGGGGGCCCATGGGCATCGCATTCCCAACCACCCTCCCTGTCAAATGTGTTTACCCCCCCTCATGTGTCATATACTGCCCCTGTCTGCTGTCTTGTCTGTCTTGTCTTTCTCCCTATCCAACCTACCTCCCAAGACATACGCACAATCCTTCCCCAACATCTCACTGTCACCTTAAAAAAAAAAGGGCATCTGTCCGCCCAAAAAATATCACCCCATACATAGCTGTCCATTTCATACACATGTCCACTGGACACATGTAATCCAGTCCAATTGGCTTGACAACACATTTCTCTTGTCTTCACCCCTCTGTCTGGGGTTTGAGTGTTCAAATCACTTCCAAATTCTGTACAAATCCACAGCTGTTGCTGTATAAGAAATGGACAGCTATGGACGTTCCCTACACCCATCCGGCACATTCCTAGCTATCTTTCATATTGTTTTTCATCTCTGTGTGCCCCCTTTTCACCACTTTCCTATCACCCCTTTTTCTTTACTTTTAAAGAAATTAGCGTGGCTGTAAGCGGGAGTAAGTTGGAGTAAGTGAGTTTGCACGATGCTAAGTGAAGCTAACACAGATTAAGCATCTGTACAGTTAACTGAGTGTTGGCATTGATTAGCATCACACAAACCTGCAAAAATCTGCTTAACGCCACTTAAAACTGCTTTAATCACCCTGTCTCCATCAGCCACTGTTCTGCCTAGCAACAAAATAATCAGCCATGCCAAATCTCAAACCCAGAGCCCTGTAAACCACATTCAAAGCAATGTATCACTATACCATTTGAGCTGTAGGGACTGATGATGCTTTTTCAAACATATTATGCAGTAGAGTCATTCAACTGTAGGAAAAAGAGTCTGTAGAATCAGTCAGGTTTTGTATATATATACATGTACACATGTATATATGTATGGAGATGCATATATATAGAAAAATATATATATAATATAAATAGAGCTATACATATAAAATATATACATATATATATATATATATCAATATATATATATTATATATATGGATTCACTATACAATCTTGAAATAATGAAATGTTAAATTTCAGTATTTTGAGACTGAATAGTGGAAAACCCACATACCTGAAAACCCAAAACCGCCAATAGCATAATTGTGACCATTCACACACACACACACACACACACACACACACACACACACACACACACACACACAAGCACACACACGTACACCTACCTAATTACACTAAAACAAACATAACAACACACACAAAGATAACATAACACACAAACACACCTAACCTTTCTGTAAACAGGGGGGCCTCTGCACCCACCATGTGGGGGGGGGGGCTGCACACCCCACCCCCTACTTATATATTCTAACTCTGAGGTCGCACTAAACACACAAACATACAAAAAACACCACCACACACACTCACACACACTAAAATCCCTACCCAATACTGTCACACACACACCACTTACCTGAAACCCCAGATAAATCCACAAACCGCATGACACATCATGAACACTACACCATGATACCGGATTCGACATTTGTGGATTCAACACTTCTGCATTCAGCATAGTGCAGTTTTGTGTAACTGCATTTTCAACTATTCAGTCTCGACGTACTGAAATTCCACATTTCAGTACGTCGAGATTGTCTAGTGAATACATATATATATCTATATATATATATATATATATATATCTATATCTATATATATATATATATATATATATATACACACACTCATAATATGTAGTGGTGTCATACATCAGAACCATACCTCTCAACCTCTTAGTGCAAGTAATTTGGCCAAAGGATGTTAAAATGGGGGGACAATGGGCCAAATCTAGGGACATAAAAATAAAAATATAAAAATAATGAATCTGTGGAACAGAACAGAAATATGAGCAATAAACCTCGACATTCTGAAACAATCAGGCCAGTTGAGAGGTATGCTCAGAACCCCTTAGTGCAATGAATCTGGACCCAGCCTGACAAAGTTGAGGGAGAAAGCCATGAAAATAGGAATTCTGTAGTAGATAAGCTGACACAATTGCTGCAGTAACACCCTCCTGTCTGTCTTAACATATATTGACTGAAATAGCACAAGTCCAAAACACTCAATTACTTCTCACTAGTTAGTGACTTAAATATTCACATCATCCCACTGGTGTGTCAGAAATACACAGCACTTATGGGGGCCAGGCAACAGTACAACCTACAAATATCTGGACATAACATCACATTAGTGAAACTAAACTCAGCTGCTAAGCATGTCACCAAGCACCGTCCAAACTACACTCAGTCTGACACAACACTAATCCAAATCCACTATGGGGAATTACACATGTATTTGCAAATATATTAGGCACTACAGGGATGTAACAGTACTGAAAAACAGACACCAGTGTGAAAGAGATACCCACAACCAATTTCACCGCAGTCGCAGTGACCTGCCAATAAACCAAATGAACAGCAGAGTTTAAGGACTATGTGAACCAAAACATCTCATCATGTTTTCCACTCACACACTACTCCTACATATAATGGCCCAATTCACAGTGTAGTATGATGGCTGGCCATACAATGGGACATGTCTCAGTCTGCCCCTACAAACATATGCAGCCGATAGACCAACAGAAACTGGAGCAGCATGCACAGTCAGATAGAAAAGGAGCCAGAACACATATATCTACTCCCCTCCCTAAACAGGCCAAATAACATTTATATACTACACTGCTGTACAATCCTGACAGTCTGTCAACAATTGCCAGAAATACACAGACCTCTTAACTGTTCAGAGTCCCACAGAATGTGCAGGCTTTGTCTTCATATACAAGGCCTCATACACATAACATGTCTGGCATTCTGATACATCGCTGGGATGGTATCAGGAAAGAAGGCACTAAATAATGATATACTCTACCTCATCAACCTCTTACTGCATGACATCTGGACAAACCCTGACATACCTGGGGAACAGAGGCCCAAAAACAGGGGCATATGTGAAATATTGCTGTTATAAACTGAGACAGTTGCTGTTGTAACAGGGTTTGTTGTAACGTATCTTTTCTGAGGGATATGAAGTCAGAAACACAAATGGATGATACTATTTACTGACTGAAATCTCCACAGTATGCTACTGATTTTCCAAAGACAAAAAGTGTCTGAGGAACACCCCAAACATGAGAGTCCAAAATCTCACCATTCTGCAGAAAGCCCTACAGTTGAGAGTTATGTCAACCACATAACACTGTCAGACTTAAAATCATGCAAAAAGCCATGTCCACACCAACCCTGTTAAACTAGCATTAATTCAACTGTATAACAGCAATATTTACATTCTGTCCCTATGTCTGAACATTCTCTCCAAGTTTGTTGGGCTGTCTCCACAGTTTCCATTGTAAGAGGTATTTCCAACTACCCTCTGTGATACTGTTGTTCAGTCACCTCCATGAAGTCCTCCTCACAGGCAGGGAAAAGGGGCAATGCTCACATGAAGTACTCAATTATAGCAGTGTGTTGCTATGCCATTGGCTATAGGAATAACAATACAGCTGTTCTGCATTCACTTAGCAAGTGGGAGACACCATTTGGTGCAGAGGCCATCAGCTGCTCATGAGCATTACCTACAAAAGGCAAGCTGGTGCCTATGCAAAACAGATGTATACCCTACATCTCAGACAGAAAGAGAGTGAGAGAGAGAGACAGACAGACAGACTGACCAACCAACCAACCAACACATATTGGAATCAAACCAACCATACTTGGAAAAAAAAAGACATGTCAAACAAGTAAGCATGTAATGGAATGCAGTAGTGGGTATGTAATAATGGGAAATAGGAAGTACAACAAATATGTCTCAAAAAGACTTGCTGTACTGATATATTGCTGATCAGATCTTATGGCCATAGCATCTGGGTCTGACTGCAGTGACATAGATCACAGCTCAGACCCCTGAGTCACCCCAGGAAAGTATGGCTCACATATGACTACTAGTGGAGTGTGTGTTGAACAGTACTGAATGTGACACTTCTAGGCCAGCTTCTGGGAAGTCTTAGATATCCATATGTTAATTGTGAATACAACTATGATATACATGTTTGTCTCAGAAATGTGAGAGACTTATACAGGGTGTTTGCATAATAAACTACTGTTGCAGGTATGTGTTTTGAACTGCACGTGACATACTGAGCTCATACCATTCAACTTTCCAGTGTTATGCACACTGACCATACGTGTGCCTCATATTTGTAGTCGTTTACTTATAGAGTTGTGTTATGTCTGTCATATCACTGGCAACCTGTGAAGACTGACATTACATCTCGTTCTCTTTCTTTTGGCTGTTCCCGTTAGGGGTTGCCACAGCGGAACATCTGTCTCCATTTCTTCCTGTCCTCTGCATCTTGCTCTGTCACACCAACCACCTGCATGTCCTCTATCACTACATCCATACAACTTATCATAGGCAGTCCTCCTGTCCTCTTACCTGGCAGCTTCATCCTTACCATCCTTTCCCCAATATACTCAGCATCCCTCATCACACATGTCCAAACCAACATAATCCCACTACTCTCTGACTTGGTCTCCAAACTGTCCAACCTGAGCTGACCCTCTAACATACATATTCCTAATCCTGTCCACACTCCTCACACCCAGTGCAAATCTTTACATCTTTAACTCTGCCAGTCTAGCTCTAACTCCTACCTTTTTGTCAATGCCACTGTCTCCAACCCATATAACATAGCTGGTCTCACTACCCTCTTGCAGACCTTCCCTGTAACTCTTAATGGTACTTGTCAATCCCAAATAACTCCTGACACTGTTCTCCACCCTCACCATCCTGCTTGTACTCTCTTCTTCACCTCTCCTGCACACTCGTCATTACTCTGAACTATTGATCCCAAGTATTTAAACTCATCCATCTTTGCAAACACTACTCCCTGCATCCTCATCATGCCTCTATCCTCCCACCCATTCACACATATATGTTCTGTCTTAGTCCTGCTGACCTTCATTCCACCCCTCTCTATAGCATATCTCCACCTCTCCAGGGTCTCCTCAACCTGTTCCCACATGCACTACAGATCACAATGTAATTTCCAAACATCACAGTCAACAGGGACTCCTGTCTGATCTTGTCTGCCAAACTATCGATGACCACTGCAAAGAAAGGGCTCAGAGCTGATCCCTGACGTAATCCCACCTCCACCTTAAATGCATGTCACTCCCACATCAGAACTCACCCCTGCCACACCAGCCTTGTACATATTCTGTATCACTCTTACAGATTCTTTTGCCACTCCTGACATCCTCATACAATACCACAGCTCCTCTATAGGCACCCTGCATTATGTATTCTCTAAGTCCACAAAAACACACCGCAACTCCTTCTGACCTTCATTGTACTTCTCCATCAACCCATTCAGAGCAAACATCGCATCTGTAGTGCCCTTTCCTGGCATGGAACCATACTGTTGATCACTAATCCTCACGTCCCTTTTTATCCTAGCTTCCACTACTCTTTCCCATAACTTCATGCTGTGACTGATCAATGTTATCCCTTTGTATTTACTACAGCTGTGCACATCACCCTTATTCTTATAATCAGTCCCCATGCCACTCCTCATGCATCCTCTCACTGTCCAAGATTTCATTAAACAATCTGGTTAAAAACGCCACTGCCATTTCTCCTAAACACCTCCATGCTTCCACAGGTATGTCATCTGGACCTACAGCCTTTCCATTCTTAATCCTCTTCATAGCTCTCCTTACTTCCTCCTTGCTAATGCATTGCACTTCCTGATTCACCATACCCAAATCATCAAAACTTCTCTCTCTCATTCTCTTCATTCAGTAGTCCCTCAAAGTACTCTTTCCATCTGCTCAACACACTCTCTGTGCTTGTGAGTACTTTTCCCTCATTATCCTTTATCACCCTTATCTGCTGCACATCCTTTATAGCTCTGTCCCTCTGTCTGGCCAATCAGTACAGGTCCTTTTCTCCATCCTTAGTGTCCAACCTTTCATACAAACCTTCATACGCCTCATCCTTAGCCTTCACAACCTCTCTGTTTGCCATGCACCTCATCTCTTTATACTCTTGTCTACTTTCTTCATCTCTCTGACAATCCCACTTCTTCTTCACCAGCCTCTTTCTCTGTATACTCTCCTCTACTTCCTCATTCCACCACCAGGTCTCCTTGTCCTCGGTCCTGATGTCACACCAAGTACCTTTCTAGTCATCCCCCTTACTAGCTTTGCTGTAGTTAGCCAGATATTCAGTAACTCTTCACAGGCATTCACCATTTGTCTTAACTCTTCACTGAACTCAACTTCACAATCACCCTCTTTCAGTTTCCACCATTTCATCCTTGGTACTGCCATCACACTCCTGCTTCTCTTCTTGATCACCAATGTCATCCCACAAACCGACATTCCATGCTGCCTAACTAGACTTTCCCCTGTCACCACTTTACAGTCTCCAATCTCCTTGAAACTGGCCCTCCTGCATAGGATATAATCCTCCTGTGTGCATCTTCCTCCAGTCTTATATGGCACCCTATGCTCCTCTGTCTTGTTAAAATATGTATTCACCACAGCCATGTCCATCCTTTTTGCAAGCCCCACCATCATCTCACCTTCCGTACTCCATTGCTTAACACCATACCTACCCATCACTTCCGCATCCCCTCTGTTCCCTTTACCAACATGCCCATTGAAATCTGCTCCAGTCACCACTCTCTCACCCTTGGGTACAGTCATCACCATTTCATTCAACTCACTCCAAAGTTTGTGTCATCCATTGCACATGCAGCTTGCGGAGCATATGCACTAATAGCCATTACACCATCAATTTCTAGCTTCATAAACATCACTCTATCCAACACTCTTTTTACCTCCAAACACACTCTTGGCATACTGTTCCTTCAGGATAACCCCTACACCATTTCTCCTCCCATCCACACCATGATAGAACAATTTGGACTGACTCCGATACACCTAGCCTTACCCCCCCCCTTCCATCTGGTCTCTTGCAAACACAATATATCAACCTTCCTTTTGTCTATCATATCAGCTTGCTCTGACCCCATACCAGTCATGCTGCCAACATTAAAAGTTCCTACCCTCACTACCACATTCCTAGCCTTTCTTCTCTCTTCCTGCCATATGAGCGTCAGACATCCTCCAGTGTATGTATATGAATGCAAAGGCTACTGTGCTATCAAATGACTTAAGTGTGAAACAGCAATATTAAGAAAATGCCGCAAATTTTGGCCCATGGCCCCCCATGTATGTGTGGCATCCTCCAGATGTCCTGCTCTAACAGGTTGACAGGAATGACTTAGCAGCAAGAGTGTAAATACAGTGTGTTATACTGACACAGAACAGAAATGTATATCAGGTATGAACTGTGCACGTGTAGGTATGATTATGTGTACCTGGCTTCCTCGTAACAACAGACATGGGATGCAAAATGTCAGGTAAATAAGCTGTACATGTTGTACATATGTAATCTTAGTTTCTGTGCATCCAACAGCGTTAGATTTATACAGCTACTGGGTGTTGCACTGCCCTGACACAGACATGGGTAGAATAAGCATGATTATCAGGTTGAAACTGAAGAGGTGTCCATCTGTGTTTTGACCTGGTGTCCATGTCTACTGCAAACAGCTATATGAATACCTTCATAGCTGTATGGACTCAGCAATACCTTACTTGTAAAACCTGACTCCACCAAAGTAGAGTAATTCCTTTTGCTAGACAGCAGCAAAACACAAACCACATAACTGTTCACTATATTGGCTGTACAGGGCAAAGTAGGAGCAGGCACCAACTTGGCAGCAAGCCAACTTTTGTCTGAACGAACATATAAGGTCACAGGTGGATTACTGTAAAGCTAACTATGAGTACAAATTGGACACATCCACCAAGGGCAATCACAAGGCCATCTTCACATATGTCTGCAGTCTCAGAGGCAACAACCCAACCTACCCTGTAATGGTGGTTATTCACACCACATACACACACACCATAGTTATAGCCAACTTGCTGCAGACAGATTTAGGGCAAACATCACCCTCCTGGCTCACCATCAGTATAGGTGGATATGCACAGCACCTGCACCCTCCTCTCATCATCAGGGAGCAGGAGCATACTACCTAATCAAGTCAACAAAAGCAAGTCTCCATGGGACCTGATAACATTCCTGTCTCAATCTTACATGTGCTTCCAGCTCCATTACACACTGTATGCAAGCAAAGCCTGAGCACCATTGACATCCCATCTGCAAGGAAGATGGCCACTGTCATCCCCCTACAGAAACGTGAATGATGAATGATAGTTTATGCAATGTACTGGCCCTCATTGGGGGGGAACATGACACATCAGGACCAGGAGTGCAATGCAGGTTCATACTGTGCTGATAGATGACAGGGGTATGATGTGGTTGTAAGTGATGGATAATAATGGGCAATATTGATGTGCTGGCTCTGTAAATAATTCTGGGCAATGTCTGAGGTCCTCTGATGTGTTTCCCTGTTTATGTGTTCCAGGTAGCATGCAGCATTAGCCAGCATACACTGCAGAGGAGAATGCAGCTATCACTGAAGCAATAATACAGCACCATGTGGTGCTGTTCATCAATAGCCAACAAAGTCTGTGGGAGTGGACTGCTCTGTGAGACGACTTTGTCCACAGAGTTAACACCTTGGGCCACCATGGCCACACATACGATCAGGTCAGGTATCGGGCAACTGACCTGGTACATCATGTCTGGCAAAGGTCTGCTGCCATGGCCAGGGACCATACTGCTACAGGTGGGGGTCCAGCCACACAAGCCTCACTTATGGCAACAGAGGAGCTACTTGCCAACCTTAGGTCAGCTCACACACAACAGCCAACACATGAAACACAAGTCGTGGAGGTGGGTGGCACCCAGGCAACAGGTAAGGAGCATCCAGGTAAGGCCACAGTGCACATACATTTAATCATGTAGCAGTCACTGTGTCTTCTATAAAGTATCTAGATGCATATGTCAGTTCAAAGTGCATTTGTGGGTGGGGTTTAGTAATGCACAAAAGTGCACATCTATGGTGAGGGACAGCAAATTGTGTACTATCGTAGCTTGTACTGCACCTGGGCAGAAACATAGCATTCATTTTGTACCAATGCCAAATGTGAGTCTGTTGACAATACCGCTCCCTCCACAAGTACATAGGTACCTCTGGTCTGGATGTGGATCAACAGCCTGAAGTCGGTAAGTATGGGATTGTCCTGTTGTGGCTCACCAGTACCCCAGGCATGTTAAGGTCATGCATGTGACCATGCACACAACTGTTACTCTCAGCCATATTGTGATATCTGCATGTTCACTTGTGGTGGAGTTAACTGCATTGCATTGCATCACAGTGGTCATCACAGGGGTCTATTTGCAGGAGATGTAACATATCTGTAGCATACCTCACAACCTGTCATTTCAAGAAATCTCAACAAAGACTGACAAAATGGGGGGACAAAGGCCCAAAACTAGGGACATATGTCATAAATTAGTGTTATACAGTGCATATAAATAGTGTACACACACACCTGTTAGAATGCCAGGTATCTGTGATATACAAAAATGAGAACACAATTAAACATTTCTGAACCCTTCCAACATTTCATGTGACCTATAACCTGTGCAATTCAATTGTAAAACAAACAAATCTGTTAGGGGAACAATTTTGACACCTAAAAGACTTACAAGAAGCTAGATGCATACATATGCACAGGCTGAAGCTAATACTGTGTTGAAACATCTTTTGATATTATTACAGCATTACGTCTTCTTGGGCACACACCTACCATCAATTGCAAAGACTCTGATTAACAGCAAATAATGGTCAGCTGTCCTACCAGGAGTATTCTAAATTTACTCAGTTGCCTACTACAGCAACAGCCATAGTTTGCATACAACTTACAAAGCAGCAAAGGGATCTCATTTGTGAAAGGTATCAACCCAGAACAGAGTACACACACATTTCCACAGCATTGCATATACCATGGAACACAGTGAAGACAGTCATCAAATGGTGGTGGAGATATGAGGCAACAGTGACATTGCAAAGAACTGGACATCCTTCCAAATGTGTGGAAAAGACAAGGCCCAAACTGGTCAGGGAGACACATAAAACCCTAACACCACTTCACAGTCAAACATGACTGAACATTAATAGAATTGATAAAACAATGATAAAAAACATAAATAAAAATCTGCTTAAAAATTTTTGAATATTTACACACCACAACCCCTTTTCTGAAATTCACCTGCAAACATTCGAATGAACAAACTGAATTCCTAGATGTTTTAGTTAAAAAGCCCGAACTAGGTAGACTGGCTACCAGCCTGTACAGGAAACCAAGTAGGAAGAATTCTTTACTGCGTAGGAACAGCATGCACCCCAGGCATGTCAGTAGAAACGTACTGAAAGGACAGATCCAGAGAGTCAGTAGGTTGCATAATAGAGAAGAAGATTTGGATGAAGCGATGCTTCTGCTGAGGGAAGAGTTCCTAAATAGGGATTATAATCAACCAGAAATAGATGCATGCATTAGGGAAGTGTATAAAGAACGGGAAGGTAAAGGCAGACCATATTTTTCTGAACATCCTACACTAGAATTTCCTGGGTACAATCCTACAAAAGAAAAATTGAGGTTCCCTACTTCATATGCAAGTGACATTTATTCATTTTGTGAGATTTATAAGAAGAACTGGAACATTCTCAGAGCAACAAAAGAATAGGAAGATGTTATTGATGCAGTACCACATTTTTCTTCTGTAAAGAAGTCATCATTAAAAAGACAGCTATGTTATGACACAAGCATCTAAATCCAAAGATTTGTCAAATATATTAGGAACCTACCCATGTAGGAACTGCATAGCCTGCAAGTATATTTTTCAGGCACCATCTTCACACATCCTAAGCAGAAATTTAAAGTAAAGGTTGATTTTTATGTTGATTGCAGAACAAAAAATGTGGTATACCTTAGTTTTTGCCAATATTGTAAAGTTTTTTACATTGGCAAAACAGAATGTTAAAGAGTGTATACTAGAACATATCAGGGATATAGTGAACAAGAAAGAGAATAATGCTTTAGGTAAACATGTACAGGCAGAGGGGATACATCATGTTTTTAAATTTTTGGTTCTAGAGGTGATAGAGCAAAGCATTAGAGGGGATGACATCAAGAACAGAAACGATGAAGCTGAACAAAAATGGACTCTGCAATTGAATGCTGACAAACCACCAGGTATTAATGAAACTGTATCGCTGAAACCATTTTTAAAAGTAAGAGCACTTAAACATTAAACATTAAAACCCCTTATAGGTACAGCTATGTCCCTGCATATTTACATATCTCTTTTACTAAGATTTTTATTAAAGTTTTTTATCACTGTTTTGCATCAGTTCTATTAATGTTCAATCATGTTTGACTGTGAAGTGTGTTATGGTTTTATGTGGAAATAGAGGATGTTTTTTATTATATCTATGAATTTTTATATTTAATTGTTCTTCTACAATTATGGATTAATTGCTTTTGTAAAGTGATTGGTAGCTTGAGTATTTAAATTCTGTGAAGTTGCTATGCATTTTAGTCTGAAGAAGTGATCATGAAGATCGCAAAAGTGCTTACTCTTATTTTACGTTTTGTTTTGCCATTAAAGTGTTTTTTTTCCTCCAGCCATGGTCATTTGGGTTCTTTTTTTCTATTTTTATATATCAGACAAACCTGGCATGCTAACAGGGATGTCTACACATAATATCCACTGTAAGCTTAGAAGGTTGTTAGTTTAACCGGTTCTGTTGTAACATACATGTACTGCAGGTTTTGAAGTGTAAGACTCAAAATACGTCTTTAATTAGTGACATTATCTGTATGTAGTGGTCTGACTGTTTTGTGAATGGCACCAATTAGCTCTTGCAAGGTCTGCGTAATGCCTGTCTGCCACCTCATCTGCATGTCTGTGTGTGTGTGTGTGTGTTCATGTGTAGCAACAAACGGTATAGCACAGGTACTGAGTTACATATGTTGTCTTTCCCCCACAGGTGGTCATGTCCATCCCGCTCTAAATCAGATGTCAGTGTCGCTGCAGAATCTAACAATGATGATGGTCATATTTAGGCACAGGTGGTGTTGTCAAGAGCTGAATCTGTGCCATTGGGTGGCATCCCACAGTCATCCAAAATATCCCCGCACAGTGTCACAATGCCCAAACATTCCACGTC
This sequence comes from Protopterus annectens, assembly GCF_019279795.1. Taxonomy (NCBI): domain Eukaryota; kingdom Metazoa; phylum Chordata; order Ceratodontiformes; family Protopteridae; genus Protopterus; species Protopterus annectens. The sequence continues at coordinate 253,533,057 of NC_056749.1, forward strand.
CCCAGCAGTAACAGATGATGGACAAATGAAAAAGAAAACAGCTTATGCTTGTAGCGTAACCAACAGCAGCAAAACAGTGGAAAATAAATGCGAAACAGCCTCAGTAACTCACAGCAGGAAAAAGAAAAATAACATTTATTATGTTAGTGCTTTCACGGTATTCAGCGCTTCATCAGACGTACATTCTCCTATAAAGCAAAAGCATTTTAAAACCATACCAATTAATGACATCACAAATCAATTAACACATTAAAGACACATTGTCAAGCACTTAAAAATTGTTTAAAAACACTATCTTAAAAATAACAGTTTAGTGTTTCATCATACTTTAATGCTTCAAAGGTCTCTCTTTCAAGAAGGGTTTTAGGGAAACTTTGGCATTCAGTCCCGGAAGTCTGTCTGCCTGAAGTTTAATTATCCAATTTTGCTCTGCCACTTTAGTTTTGACTTTAAAGTCTCCTCCTCTTATACCTTCAGCTAACACTTTTAATACAAAGAAACTAAAGCTATGATTCATTCCATGTTTTAAAACATGTTGTGTCAAGGCACTAGTTTCTTTAGTGTTCCGTACATCCCTGTAGTGGTCAGACATCCTGTCTTTCAGCATGCAATTGGTTTTACCAATGTAGTATGCATAACATATCTTACAGAAACTGAAATAAACCACATTTTTTGTCCTACAATTAGCGTAAAAATTAAAGTCAATGTTAAAGTGCCATATAGGGTGTTGATAAGATTCACCAGTATATACATATTAACATGCACTACAATTTCTGCATTTATGTGTACCATTTCTTTCTGAAGGAATTATTTGGTTCTTATTTAAATTATAGCAAAGATGCCTTTTAAGGCAAGTGTTCTTAAAACAAAAAGCCCGGTGTTTCACCTATCAACATTTACAAATTCATCTACAGTTCTTAGAATGTTCCAATTAACTTTCACAATGTCACATATACTATTAATAACACTGGAGTATGGCAGGGTGTCCCTAAACTTACTAGGCTTCACTCTATTTGGTTTTGAGTTTATTTCAAGTGGAGTCTCTTCTCCATAGTATGACCTACATCTATTCTGCCTTTCTCTCCAGGCTTCTGTGATACAGCTATCTATCTCTGCAGCTTTGTAGCCCCTACTAAGGAATTTGATTTTAAAATTTGATAGTGCCCTTTCCAGATCGACATCATCATTGAAAAGCCTCATTGTTCTGAAGACCTGCCCCTTCAAGACATTTTTCTTTACATGTCGAGGGTGCATACTACTATTATGTAGGATGTTATTTCTCCTAACCGGCTTTCTATAAAGGCCTGTGTGTATTGTATGTATTTCCCCTCTACTAATCTTAACATCCAAGAAATCAATGTCACTATAAGAATATTTATATGTAAATTTAAGGAAACTAGTAGTAGTATGCAGATATGCAATAAAGTCATTCAAATGTTCAATAGTGCCATCCCATAACAAAAAGAATGGAGAATATCTAGTATCATGAAGTTACTGAACAGTAAGAAATGGAATGACAGGAAGGTTTCTCTTATCTGTATACTGTTAGAATTAATACTTGACAATAATGTTTTACATTTAATAATGAATTTTACCTGCAGAGGGTTGGTGTAGCTATGGGCACATCATGTGCGAACAGCTACGCCAACCTTTGCTTATTTCAATGGGAAATGGATTATGTTTTATCTAACAACAGATTTACTGAGAATCTGAAATGGTATACACGCTTTGTAGATGATGTCTTTTTGTTGTGGGATGGTGCTATTGAACATTTGAATGACTTTATTGCATATCTGCATACTACTACTAGTTTCCTTAAATTGATTTTCTTATGTTGTCTTTCCCCCACAGGTGGTCATGGTGGTCGTGTCCCTCCCACTCAGAATCTGATGTCAGTGTCTCTGCAGACTCTGAAAATGATGATGGTCATATTTAGGCAGAGGTGGTGTTGTCAGGGGCTGAATCTGTGCCATTGGGAGGCATCCCATAGTCATTCATAATATCCTCGCACACAGTCATAATGCCCACACATGCCCCATCCCCAGCAGCCACAGATGATGGACAGTTGGCAGGTGGTGCATGGACCAGACTAATGTGGTGACTATGGCAGGTGTGAGTGTAGACACTGGCCATAGTCAGAGTGCAGGCGAGGTCCCACACAGGTGGATGGACAGGGTTGCTCACAGGGGACTGCTGCTCATCAAGTTGCTGTCACAAATGCCACAGCATGTGTCACCAGATGCATGTTTTGGGTTGTCATGGATGCACAGGCATGTAGTGAATGCAAAACCAGACAAATACTCAGGGTGCTGGATGCAACTCTTCCTGATTTACATGGTGATATGCATGACCTTGTTGAGGCCACATGCCAAAATACTGAGGTCATGAACTGATGGTGGGGTGAGACCTTGGTGATCATCAACAGTGGCATGTATATGCTAGAGCGTGTGGTGGGAGATGGGCATTGGCCACTTGGAGGGAGGTGGCACTGTCAATACTGCAGTGTGATGGTGCACAGCCCTGTAGACTCTCAGCTGATTTGGTGCTAACCTAATCTATGTGGCCATGCACCTTCACACTTCCGTAGTGGCAGTGACACCAGCACTACTGATGGTGGGTTGCTGTCCACATTGCAATGTAGCAGGCCATGGGCATGTGGTCCTGGCCAGTCTCATTAGGGACACGGATCCAGTTCATAGCAGTCACCATCAGGAAGCAGTACTGCATCTGGTCTTGGGCCTGGTGGTGCCAGTGAGACCCCTGGCAGGACCAGTTCACATGTCCATGGCCAGAGACTGTGAACTGGACACCCTGCCATGTTCGGTCCACAGATGTCCAACATACCCCTGTGTAGGGCAGCCACATGGGGTGACTGTGTGCATACATACACACACATCTGTATCACAGCCAGTTCACCTCCAGACACACATAGCACCTCTGTACAACCAATCTAAAGGATACCTCTCCAAACACACATACACAAATGGATGTCAACCGTATGACCCAACCTAGGTCTCCAGAAAACACACACCACACCCTGTACATATGATGATACCTGTGCCACATCCCTGTCATCCACACCAGTGATGCAGGGACAAGCTAATATGGGTCTGATGCACAGGGTGAATATAGTACAGTGTAGCTTTATAATTTTGTGTAAGGTGTTGTCTGCTTGCATTTATTATGGGTACATATAAAGGTGTATGTACCTTATTACCCTTGATGCATTATTGTTGTTAGTACCACTGACTGAATATAGTCTGACATGCTGTATTCTATTTTTGTTCCAGGTATCTGTGTGTCTGCAGGCTGTGGTCCTGCAGACATTACCAACATGGAGTATGGCAGAGTGGAAATACACCAACCGTTTCATAGCCAAGGTACATATGTATACATTTATATGTACATTTACCAGGTGTGTATGCATACAACAGTGTGTGATGGACACTGTTGTCAGACAGTGTGACCTTGAGTACATACCCCTTGTCACAGACCTGAAGCTTAGCCATTAGATTGACTGCAACACACATGTCAGCACCTGTTGCCCCTGCCATTTCTTTCCCATACACTCAACCCTGATGCAGTTGGTGAGGGCATGCATGGTACAGTGTATGACAGGTTTGTGGTATGTATTCCTGAGTTTACAGGGTGGAACAGGGAGGCAAAATGGAATATCCTTTGCATACACACAGTAAAGACTGACACAGGGGATGTGCATACAGTAACACAAACACAGCTGGCAATGGACAGATTCATAAACCTACATATCCACTTTAATGTACTATAGTGCTACATACACGACATGCCCCACATAGATTATATGCATGGGGCATAACCCACTACATCTTACAACATGTAATGTCACAAATGCCTTCATGAATGGTGAGATAATCCACCAGAAATAGCAACTGGAGTCATCTATTGCTCCTAGAAGCCGGGACAAGTGATAGGGTAACAGACGTTGTATCAGCATGATGTTTCAGTCAGGTATGATGTCTGATGCTGGCATGTGTGTCAGTACACTGTGACTTATTTGGCATCAATATCACATACATGGCCATTGTTAGGGGACACAGACCACATATGGGTTGCAAACATCCAGATATTCTGTAGACATCTGTACAGATGACTGGTATGGCCTGTACAATGGTTAACATGCTGCATGTGGGGCAGATACCATTAACATGTTATATAAAGTAATGCCAGTGGGAGGTGGTAAACAGGTGTGGATGGTACACACATCAAAATGGTATTACCCACACAGGATATAATTCTCACCCACACACGTTTGTCAGTATTTAGATTAGAATCCCTCCCTATCTAGTTATTTCTACTATAGTGTTACACAATCAGATGCACTATGGAGCTTATATGAAGTAATCTTGTCCCAAGGTACTTTTAAGGTGAGTGACATCAGCAGGCCTGGTAAAGTAGGGTAATGGGAAGTCTACAGGGTGGTACACAATTCAAAACGGTATAACCCACATACGATATGCTTCTCAAACCAAACACACACACAGTTGCCAGTATTGAGATTAGAACCCCTGCCTATCTAGTTATTTCTACTATAGTGTTACACAGTTATCTAATGCGCTATGGGGCTTACATCAATTCACCTTGCCCCAAGGTACATCTAAGGTGAATGATATCAGCAGGCCTTGTAAAGTAGGGTGATGGGAAGTGTACAGGGTGGTACACAACTCAAAATAGTATGACCCATCCTTGATATGATTCACA
>NC_056749.1:253542793-253600293 GCF_019279795.1 Protopterus annectens
TAATCAGTCCTATATGTAAGTCTGGCAACAAGTATGGCTACTTTATTGTAACAGGTGGAGAATTTACCAGTAAGTGTAGTAGTCAGGCTTGGAAGAATAAATGAGTCATACAGCAGGGTAGTAGTCAGGCTTGGAAGAATAAATGAGTCATACAGCAGGGATGAAAGAAAGTAGGCAGATGCTAGTGTTTGTCTTGCATTGTCTGTCAGGGTTTATTTGTGTTGGCAAATCTGAGACTATTGTCAATTAGGACACCTAGATGTTTTGTTTGGGTTACAGTTTTTGTGCTGCTGGATGACGTTATTTGAAAAGATTGTGTTTTATTTTTGCATTGCTTAGATGTGAAGAGCTTAAGTTTTTTTTTTTCAGGATTTAAAAGTAGGTTTGTATCTTTTATCCAAGTTGCAGTAGCAGTGTAAGATTTTTTGGTGATGTCCTGAAGTATTGGCAGAGATGGGGCTGCACGGATAAGGGTTGAGTCATCAGCACATTGAATTATGCTAGCAAGGTGGTTGTCAGTATGTAGTTTACTCATCAAAAAGTAGAATAAGACAGGGCCTAATATTGATGCTTGTGAGATACAACAGTGACTAGTCGGAAGAAGGAGAGAGACATTTTGTTTCCATTCAACTGCTAGTTGCCTGTCAGTCAGATAGCTGTGGAACCATGAGACAGACAGCTGAGTAAGGCCAAGGGAAGATAATTCAATAAGAAGATGATAACAGGATTTGGTGTCAAATGCTTTTGTTAAATCTAAGAACAGTGAAGACACCAAATTCTCATCATTCTTATGTTGCTCTAGGATGTTGGTGAAGCTGAAGAGAGCAGTGGAAATGAAGTACCATGATGAGGTCTAAAACGGTGCTGGGATTTGGAGAATCAATTAGAGTTAATTTACTGCATGAGTTGCAAGCACATGCATTTTTCTAGTACTTCTGGCAGTGGGTATAGGATGGCAATAGGTCTATAGCTGGAAGAGTTTGCTGATATGCCAGCATTGCGGAGTGCTATTATATAGGATTTTCCCAATTGGATGGGACTTATCTCACTGATATGGATCAGTTTATATGTGTGATTACAAAAAAATACATGTTGTTTTTAGTATTCTTTTGCAAGGTATTTGGCAGGTAAAGAGGTTGTTTTCAGTTTTAATAGAAATTTTCTTACAATAGAAATGAAGATCGGGAGGGAGGAAGGAGAATGAATGTACCTCTTTAGGACAGGATGTGGGTAGAGAAATAGGTGCACTGGGGTCTATATTATGACTTCGTAATCCCAACTGCTAAACAGCAAACTGTCATTACTGTGAACGGTCACTACAGCAAATTTTTTCCTAGGGGGAAAAAATTGCTTGGCTAACCAGAAATGAGAGAGTATTCAAAACCTGTCAAAGTGGAGGGCTGTGCCCCCACACCTCCCCTAAGTAAATATATAAATTTCAAGATCACACTACAGTGGGGAAAAGGGTAAATTCACGATGATGGCCAACTGATTTTTATTTTCCCCTAGGAAAAAACTCACTTTAGTGGCTATTCATGGAAATGACGGTTCACTGTTTATTGGTTGGCGAAAAGGCATTCACTGACTTCACTTTTTGATAACATAATATAGACCCGGTGCATTGTTATTATTATTAATCAGGGATTGTATTGTGTGTATAAATCCAGAGTTGAACTCAGATAGTTTTGCATCAGTGGTGTTAGAAATAAAAGAAGAGGGTGTGGTGGTTTGGCCAGGATATACAATTTTTTTTTTAGTAATGACCAAATTTGTCTTGGATTTTTTGGTCTTTATATTGGAATTTGGTACACTAGAATTGTTTATTTATTTTAATGCAGTATTTAGCAGGGTTTCTGTGATCCCTAATGTAGGAAATGTATTATGTGCTCTGCCTTTCTGTCACTTTTGCCATCTTTGTCTCTTTGACACATAATATTTTTAGTTTCTTTATTTAGCCATGGTGGAGGGTTTAATTTTACTATTTTTTTTTCATTAGGGGTGCAGCTGTCAGGAATATTTATAAAAGTTTCATTGTTGTGTGAAACAGCAGCATCTACTGGCACTGATTTTAATATGTTCCACTTATAATGAATTAGCATATTAATAAAGGTGTCTGCTAAATTGTTGTATCACACATTTTATTATAAATGTAAATAAATGTACATAACTATATAAATATAGATATATACACTGATCACATGTTTTGGTTGGACAGATGTGTAAATGCTTAATTGTATTTCCCTGAGGAACTGAGGAGTGACAGCATTCTGCTTCTTGGAGTCCAATACACGGGCTGTAATATGCAAGCAATTCTTGCATGTTTCTCCATTGCCATAAACAAGACAAAAACCATGTCTTACAGTTGCAACACAATACGTTTTAATAATGCTTGTGTGTGTGTGTGTATATGAGCCAGAAATTCTGTTCTGACAACTGCTGCCTGCTGTCAACTAGCAAGTATGTATGTTTTTGTTTAGCAACAAAATATGCATGAATAACGTGTATGTTAATATCATCAGCTGTGTCCACTTTGACACACTGTACAACAGCATGCCATAGGACAACAATTCCTGAATGCTCTGAGACAAAAATAAAATGGCCAGTTAACAAGGTATGGTGATTTGTTATCACTCATAATTATGAATATGAATGATAAGACATAAATTTCTAGCCTACCCTACAAAGAATTAATGCAGCAATGTTATTAATTGTGCATTAATTTGTTAGTTTATTATTAAGTAAATTAGCTAGTTTGAGAAAACCTTTTGAGTGATGACTTAGGCCGTATAGATAGCATGGACATTAGTCCTCCAGGTCCAGATGCTGTATAAAAGTTTACAACTCTCAGCAGTAAAGGATATAGTACAGTATATGGATTCAGTGAAACCTAAAAGAAAACATGTAGGACTTCCAGATTCTGCTCTGTGGGCATCACCGCCAGGAAATTAACTGGTGAACATTTTACTCTGATGCAACAATGCTACTCACTTTACCAATTGCCCTCCTATTAATTATATCACATACAATCATTCACACAGGAAGAAGTGGATAGAGCACATTGCTATGTACATGTCAAACCAAAAATTTCTGTATATATAGACTTCTCTGTTTATGTAGACTAGCTACTTATTCTGCTGTATTACTGCCTCTTAAATCGTTTTTCAGTTGTGCACTTGCCTTGCTTCATTTAAAAAGTTTTAAATTGCTAATTTTGTAGAGTTTTAATTGCATTTACTATTTAGGAGTACACTGCGGTGGTGGTGCTGCGGTAGTGTTGTCGTCTCACAGTAAGACGTCCTGTTCATTTCTCAGCTAGAGCGTCTTCTGTGTGGAGACATGTGTGAGTGGGCGTACCTTCGTTGAAGGTTGTGCATCAGGGCTGGCAACTCGGCACATAAAAGTCTACTGCCGATCATTAGTGGACCGGAGTTCTGCTGTGGCGACCCCTAACCGGGAAAAGCCGAAAGACACAAACAAACAAACACTCAAGTGTGTTAGCCTTTTCTCTGTTTATTCACTGTATGATTGCATTGTTTAGCCTGTTTCAACAACAAAAAAAAAATACTATCTTGTTTGCTCATTTCCCACCTTTCCTAGCCAGTCCAGATCCCAGGCTTTGCTTGTCTCAGGACTTTATTTTCTGTGTTCAGAGCTATCCAGACCTTGCTGTGGTAGAGGGAAGTCCTACTGCTTACCAGTGGGAGTGATGAGCATTGTACTGCCTATATAACGCTAGAGGAGTGGTTTCCAGCTCTGAAATTGTAATTTTATTAGCCTTTTTGGGCTGATTTCTATCCCTTTCAACTTTCTGGCTTAAAAACGCATGTGTTTGCACATTTTTCAGATCGTGCAGCACTGCAAGGCTACAGTTAAACTATTCCAGGTGCCAGAAAGTCTGCTCTTCAAATTTTCCCTTAGAACTAGCTGGTTTCTCAGTAGTAGCACTAAAATCTGAACCTGTGTGACTAGCACTTCCTCTACAACCTGCTGGAAAGCACTAGGAAGCCTGAAACTGATACAAGCACTCAACTCTCCTTCTCGATAAGGAAAAATTAATCATAGGCACTAAACAGCCTATAATTGCAAAGTACCTTGCAAAGGTAAGGGAAAACAGCTCTTAAACTTTACAAAAAAATCACCTAAACAGGCATGTCGAAGGGTCAGCTTCCAGTGATTTCTCTTGTCCACCTGGTGAATCTGGGCATACTGGGGCAATGCGGCAACTGCCTCATGTACACAGACAATCCTCTCCTCCTACCACCCAACACTACAACCTGCGAGAGATGCACTTACATAGCCAAACTGGAAGCAAAGCTCTCTCCGGCCAAGATTGTGCTAGACAGTCAAGAAGAGAAGGTTAACACCTGCACTACACATCAAGCAACACATAGCCCTTCAAAACCCACACCATCAACACCCACACATAGCAACACTAAACCCACATATGCGGAGGCCCTTAACATTAACCTGCCCAAGCAAGAAGGACCTCCGAAGCTAAAACGCAAACACCAGTCACAACCAAAGTGACACATAGTTCACAACACCGGTGTGCCACCCAACAACAGCCCCTAAGGCAAGACAATGTACCCAACACTTTAGTCATAGATGACTCTATAGTCAGGCACACTGATGTCCCACTCACCAGGCTGAACAAAGAAAAAATTACAGTCAGCTGCCTGTTGGGTGCCAGGATCCGCCACATAACGCATGCACTCAAGTCACTCCACAAGTACAAATACGACTGTCATTGTCCATGCTGGAGTGAATGACTCGAGACGTACGTCCCTAGACTACATGAAAAGAGACATAGAAGAGATCTTGGATCATGTGGCCCAGGCAGGTATGACCCTAGCCCTGAGTAGCATCCTGCCTTCTCCCAGAATGATACCACAGTATAAGGACAAAATGATTGACTTCAACAATTGGCTAAGCTTCTGGTGTCATTCAAAGGGGATCCAGTATCTGTCTGCCTGGGAAGACATGATCGACAAGCCATGAAGCTTTGCCAGAGATGGTCTGCACCTGTCACCCCTGGGATTCAGGTTACTGGCTAAAGCTCTTGCCACCCCTATAGTGCCTTTTTTAGGCAAGGTTCAAAGGATAAAACCACCACCGTAACAGATACAAGCATGCAAAATCTGAAGGTAATGCTACTCAATGCTAGAAGTCTAAACCTCGAAATGCACTCTCTCGAGGCACTCCTATAAATGGAGAACATCGATATTTGTGCAGTAACTGAGACCTGGTCCAAGGCTCCAGAGAGCACCCCTGCAATACCAGGCTACAACTCCTACCACACTTTTCAGCCACAAAACCAAGACCGAAACACTAAAGGTGGAGGAGTGTCCATATTCACCAAGGATATTCACACCTCCAGGCTAGTTGCCCAACACAATGCATCTGAAATTCTCCAGGTGCAACTAACACTAGGTAAGACTGCAATCTAAATTGTAGCTTGCTACAGATCCCCCGCTGTGCCCCAATATTCCCACTACACCTTTCTAAACATACTGGAAAATATTAAGACACAACCAAACACCCTAATACTGGGTGATTTCAACTACCCTGCCATTAACAGGGAAAACTACCCAGGTACCAACTCCTTTTCCCAACGGTTCTTGGAATTCATAAATTCCACCACCCTGGATCAACTAATCCATTGTCCCCCCAGGGGCTCCAATATCCTAGACCTGGTCATTACCAACATGGGAGATAGAGGCTCCACACCAGTGGTCACCCCCTCATTGGTCAAGTCTGACCATAAGCAAATCACTCTTGACATCCACATCCCACCCCCACCCCCCAGTAAGGAAACCTCCTTAAAAAACTTATCCGAAGCCAATTTCATGCTACTGAAGTCAGAAGTGACAAACTTCACGACACCCATGCAGACAGGATCTGAAAGTTCGACTGCAGAATCCTACACTAAGGCACTGTACGAGCAAATCCACTTGTGCATGAATTGTGCCATCCCAAATAGAACCAAGATGCTCTTCTCCATAAAAAGGAAGCCAATCTGGTGGTCCCCTGCTGTAAACAAACTATACAACAGAAGGAAGAAACTGTTGCAGAAAAGAGGAAAATCCCAGGATGCAAAAAACTCCCTGACCAGCCTCAGTAAGAAGCTGAGATCCTTCATAAAATCCTCAAAAGCTAGTTACAAAAATAAAATTGCCAAAGATTCCAAAGAAAACCACAAGGCATTCTATAGTTATGTCAAGAATCTAAATGGCAATGCTCAGATCTGCTCTGAGCTACAACAGAATGGCATTAAATATACTGATCCCAAGGATATTGCTGATATCCTGGCAGATCGATTTAGTGCCAACTTCACCCCCCTCTCACCCCCTAAAGGGCCCATCTCAATATCAAAAGATTACCAAATTTAGGTAATCACGGCCACACAGGTAGAAACCGTACTATCAAAAGCTAAGAATACAGCATCCATGGGACCAGGTGACATCCCAGGTTGTGTACTACATGATCTAGAAAATGAACTGACACCTCACCTAAGTGTCATGTTTAATCATAACCTCACCTCAGGCTTCATGCCCACTGAGTGGCACACAGCTACAGTTATCCCACTCCACAAGGGGGGATCTGCCTTGGATCCTGGGAACTACCGTCCCATCAGTCTGACAAGCCTGATCTGCAAGGGCATGGAATGCATTATCATGGAGCTTATAAATAAAGACATTGGCAACCTTCAAACACTGGACCCCACCCAGTTTGGGTTTGTGAAGGGCCGATCTTGTCTCCTGAATCTGATTGACTTCTTCGAATCAGTCTCCAGAGCTGTGGACAAGGGTAAAGTGGTCCACACAGCCTATCTGGACCTCACCAAGGCCTTTGACACCATCCCCCACACTCTGGAATCATAGATACACTTACTAAGCTGGGCATAAATCCCTAAGTCACTCTATGGGTTGCCAACTGGCTTACTGACAGAACCCAAACTGTAAAAGTAGCCTACTAGAAATCCAGCTCCAGACAAGTGACAAGTGGAGTACCTCAGGGTTCAGTTCTGGGACCACTCGTTTGGCATCTACTTCTCTGAAGTACAGGCCAACACTAAGGGACTCTGGCTAACAAAGTTCGCAGATGACTGCAAACCGGGAGCCATTACTGAATCCCCAAATGATGTGGATATTCTACAAAAGGGCCTTACAGAAACAGATGCCTGGTGCCAGAGCCATGGGCTTAAGCTTAATGCCAAGAAATGTATAGTTATCCCCTTTGGAAAAAAACATGTACCCATGAATTACCACATAGGTGGCAGTACACTAAACATCGAACGTGTGATGACAGACTTAGGGACACAGGTGGACAGTGGTCTCACATTCGATAACCACATTGCCACAACAGTCAGGAAATACTTCTATGTGGCACACCTCATCACTAAGGGCTTTTCATCCAGAAAAAAGGAGGTAACTGTCCTACTGTACTCATCCCTCATTAGACCCATTATGGAGTATAATACCCCATTTGGTATGTACCTCACAAGACATCTGCAACAGCTGGAAATGCCACAGAAATACCTCACTAAAAGAATCACAGGCCTAAAGCAGATGCCATATGCTGACCGTCTAAAAAAACTCCAGCTATACTCTGTGGCATATCATCTACTCAGAGGCATTCTCTGCTTAACATACAAGGCCATGTCAAAACCTGAGCTGCTGGACATGCTCCACTTAAAGAAATCCCAATCTTTCAGAGCCACACGCTCCAGGGATCTAAACCTTGTCATCACAATGAACAAACCATGCTGGAGGGATAGTTTCCAGACCTAGAGACTCCCCATACTCTGGAATAGACTGCCCATACATGTCAAGCAGAGCGCTTCATTGGCCCCCTTCAAAAGGAACCTTGATGACTGGATGGGAGATAGGAAATTCAAACCAGGGATCATGTCAGTCGCTCTGCTAGACAGGGGTCCAGAGAAGTAAATATTATGGGAAGAAATATCCAGGGAATTGTTATGGCTAGGCTTGTATAGGTCCTAGGGCCGATAGCCTAGTACCAACCTATGAAACTTTTCTATAATTTATGGGGTAAAAGTTATGAGTATGGTATAGATTGGCATCAATGATATCTTTTTGCATGAGGCTTATACAGAATACTTATACATGGCATCTAAGTGCTTGGTGTTTCAGATTCTGCTTTCATTAGGTAACAAAAGCTATCTGATTTTGGGTTCTATAAGAACTGTAAGCAGTGACTTTAAATTATACAAGCATTCGGTGTAGTAACTTCAGATTCCATGATCATTCCATGTAGTGACATCAGCTTTTGTAGGCATTCCATTTAGTAACTTCAGATTCTATAAGCATTCCATGTAGTGACATCAGCTTCTGTAAGCATTCCATTGACTAACTTTAGATTCTATAAGCATTCCATGTAGTGACATCAACTTCTGTAAGCATTCCATTTACTAACTTCAGATTCTATAAGCATTCTATGTAGTGACATCAGCTTTGTTAAGCATTCCATGTACAAACTTCAGATTCTGTGAGCATTCCATTCAGTGACATCAGCTTTTGTAAGCATTCCATGCAGTAACTTTGGATTCTGTGAGCATTCCATGTAGTGATATTAGCTTCTGCAGGCATTCCATGTGGTGACATCAGCTTCTGTAACCATTCCATGAAGTGACATCAGCTTCTGTAAGCATTCCATGTAGTGACATAAACTTCTATATGCATTCCATGGAGTGACTTCAGCTTCTGTAAGCAATCCATGAATATGTGAAGCTTATCTAAAATAATCCTGTGTTGTTTTTTTGCCTAACTTTACAATTGCCTGGCAAGTGAAGATTTATTTTGAGTTGTATTTCATGTTTTACCTCTGTTTTTCACTGTTCATAGTAAGAAAGGGGTTGCTCATAGACAAGATGATTTACTTTGATTTATATTTTGATGTTTCACCTCTAAATTTCACTGTTTGCTGTTAGAAAGGGAGTGCTTTCAGACAGGCAAACTCTAGCCACCACAAGGGGCCTAGTACACTAGAAATGCTTACAGACTTCAGCAAGGACAATCCAGAGATTATCTGAAACATTCCTGTGTTGGTTTGAGATGTATTGATCTTTACTTTTATAACATGGTGTGACTGCAAGAGTAAGGGGACAGAAGATACTGTGTGTGATGGAAAGGAAAGACAGCTTTTTTTGTGACTAGCAGAACTGGTATGGTAGGACAGAGTGATGACTCTACTGTACTTAATTTAATATTTAGTTGTACGTTGTTGGTGTGATTTTTCTCATAGAAGTTTATTTAAAATCTCTTTTAATTCTGTGCTAAAACTTTTTGATATCCTTTTCTTTCAGAATTTTGTATTCATTTGTAGAAGAAAATGGATTCCTTAAAAAGTATGCCATTAATGTTTTGATAAAGCACAATTATCTTGTGCAGTGTACTAAATGCTATGTATACTTACAGGTAACACTTGAAAACACTGGTGACCTGTATTCCTCATATCAAAAGTTGAATGATTATCTCACCATTATTAGAAGTAAATCTGTATTTACTGAAGGTGATGATTGCACCTGTGCAAAAGGCACAACTTGTAGAACTATTGTTACATAGTTTAATCATTAGACTGATGAGATAAATAATATTAGGCAAAGTGCAAATAGAACAGATTTAGGAAAAGAAGCATCTATTTTCACTAAAGATCACTCAATCCCTATTAAACATGATATTACCGAAGACACCTTTGGAATTTAATATTCAAATATTCAGCAAACTGAAGATTTATAGCATGTACAAAAAATTAAAAAAGAAACATAGGAAGACATTTACAATACATATGGAGGAAGAAAAATACATTTATTAATGTTTATAATACAAAGGGAATGCATATTAAAAAGGGAACTGCTTTCCTTTGTAACCTACAGATTACAGGGAATGATAACATTGTTCTATCAGAAAACCTTCAGTCTAGAGAAAAAAGGTAGTGTTTTTTTTTCAAAAGAGAAGATAGAAAACAGATGTAAGAGAGAGGTGAAAAGGAAGAAATGAAAATTGAACTGGGAAGGATTGAAGAACATTACTGTAAGAATAAAAGAGGAGAAAGACCAAAGTTGACAACATGGCTCAAACTGTGGATATACAAAGCCAGCTGGATGAACTGTAGTCTTGCAAATGTAGTAAACAATGAAAATAGGGGGGGTTAATAAGACTAATGGTGATAAAGATCATGCTTCTTTTAACAACTGAATGATTAGTTATACTGAATTAGACACTGCAGAATCTTCTGATCTGGCAAGAAGTGATATACTTGTAATTGGAGATTCAATTATTAGAGGAATTGATACTTACATTTGCAAAAAAGATAGTGAATATCGAATAGCGCTATGTTTGCAAGCAGCAAAAATGCAAGATGTGAGAAAGGACTTAGAATGCCATAACATACGAAACTATGGAGTTCATATGGTAGAAATGATCTCATCTTCAAGGATTCTCTGACTTATAGTAAGTAACTTACATCCCTGTTAAACAGCATAGCTTGTACAATGTTAGGATACATTTTTCACAAATTACATATAGAGCTAGAGTCATTAAAAGGTACAAGTGTAGAGAAAGTTTTGGTGGTGTGATGATAGTGCACTATTTAATATTCATTAAGTGGCTCTACATGACATGTAGAGCCACCAAACAAAGTAAAAGGCAAAATATCAGCAAATAGAACAATACCGCCAAGCAAAGCACTCTTATAGAATCCAAGTGAACCAAGTGAAATAACAATAAAGAGTGCACCATGTAAGCCAAACCGAATAAAACTCCAAAATCTTCAGGTAAAACCAAAAGTCCACGCTTTATTGAACAACAGATGAACAGACTGCAGTGGTATAAGCGCTTTCGTGTTGCTTCTCAACGCTTCATCAGATATCTTTATTGTTATTTCAAAAGGCAAAATATGCTAATGAAAGCATAAGGAACTGAAGCTAATGCTAATTTAATAATCCAACATGGCAGAGCAATTCAATAAGCTATAAAGCTCTTAGTATAGGCTTTTGCCCTGCATAGCAAAACTGTTTGTAATATGGACACAATTACACTTATTAAAAAATATGTTACGGGTTGCTGCTGTTATTATTATTATGCTGTATGTACAATAGGCCTTAAATCAGGCTGCTGCTCTTGCTACTGGAAGATCTCGGAATAGAAGAAGGGTGTTTAGACCACATTTAATTGACTGTTGACTGCATGAAAGAAATTGTGGACAGATACAGGATGAACACGGAAACATTTGAGGACATATACAACTCCTGCTACCCTCACCTCAGGCCACAGGGAAATTGTGGAGAACCCTTTGCTAGTGGAAACAAACGTATGCTTAGCATTACATATGCTAACTACTGGTACTTTATAGAGACCTGCAAAGGATAATTTAGGGTGCCACAGGTAGCAGCCTCCAGAATAAGAAATCATTTTTTTTAAATGCAATGTTACTATATGCAAGGGACTATTTCTGTTTCCGACCAACACTACAGGAGAGAAGAAGAACCATGCAGGAATTCTATGCAATGATACACTTTCCAGATGTTTTGGGGTCATAGATTGCACTCACAAAGAAATAAAAGCCCCATCTGCGGAAGAGGGAAGAAGGTACTTCAACAGAAAAGATTTCCACTCTATAAATTGCCAGGTTGTCTGTAATGCTCAAGGGATAATTTACAACATCTGTGCAGGTAACCTAGGCAGTTTTCTTGACTCATACATATGGCACATTTGTGAGCAGTATACCAGGTTTGCTAGGGATGACATTCCTCAAGGACATCTAGTAGGGGAAGCAGGTTATGCAATGCAGCCCTCGCTCATGATACCCATGAGAAACCCAAACAACCTCACTGAGCAAGGATACAATAAAGCCCACTCTCAAACTAGAAATATCAAAGAATGTATGTTTGGTTTGCTTAAATCAAGATTCCAGGGACTATAGACACATCAGCAGTTGCACTGCAGAATGACCCGGGCATGTGTGCTGGAATGACTTACAGTCCATCCTATGTTTTGCAATATAATTCTCAGGAAACAGACTCACAAAGAACAGCAAGGGGCAGGACCACAGTTTCAAGGACCACAGGCAGTGCCAGCAGCAGGTACAGATGAGGAGTCTGTAGAATGAGCTGGCAGACAGAGGAGTGCACAGTATGTCCTTGTTCTGGCTAAGAGGCAAAGGATAGCATACACAATGACTGCATAGGTCCAAGCGTAATACCCCTCCACACACACAGACAGGAAAACTGATGCCGGTCAGACGGTACAATCTTTAGCCAGGTAATGGCTGTGTTCTGATAGCATCAGAGAGCGACAGCCCCCAAGGACACAATTGTTAACTGTAGTAATGAAAAGGTAACGTGGAACCTGTAAAGAAAAAAAAAAGTTTTATAACTGTGTACTCTCGTATGGAAATATACATATGCCCCAAATCAGAGCCTTTGTCTGAGGTGTACAGTTATGTCAGTAATATCCCCTCTGTAAGATGTTTGCAACATACAGTTACATATCAGAAACAATAGTGTACATCAAGCATTTCAGTTGACCACTGTCTATAAAACATAGAACAGGTAAATTATACCCTCATTTGCACAACTATACCAAGACGCAAGACTGACATACCTAATGCTTCCACTGCTGTGTTGACAAGACTAACTGAAATACAATTTGGTTCAACAAATAAAGAAGTAGTCCATTCACAAATGAGTAGGAACAAGAAATCAACCACTTTAGCTCTGCAATACAAATTGATAAATCCAGTCTTTTGACTGAGCAAGTATCATCTATGCCCTGTGTGCATCAGACATATGCAACAAAGTCACAAAGACATGTGCAAAGGGCAGGGTACAGACATCTTCATTTGCACACGGTGGGGAGGGTTATGAGGGCAAGACTGACCAGTGCTGGATCATGGTCAAATGGAGCTCTAGCCAGGGTAATGTATAAAGGCTCCCCCATATCAGCCCCCCTCAGCCATTCTGGTGTCCTACGACTTGGCTGTTTCTCCCCAGTTACCATAAAGACTGTGCAAACCTGTCAGTTTACATGCTATGTTTTTCTACAGTGACTAGAGATATTTAAACCTTTTGTTTCAAAGTTTACAGCACAAACACTGATAGCCATTTGCTAAAGAAAACAACACAGTCTCACAATGAACAATAAGCTTCTCTGCACTTGAAACTCACATTCAGTGAAATCATGTTGAAACCCGCATTCAAGATGCATCTGGCCAGAGGCAGATTAAGTTTACCTTTAGGCTGTTTTCAAACCATAGCTCCTTGCACTTATTTTTTGAACAATACATACATGCATGTGTTCTTTGATGCGCCATCTTTATTGAATTAAATTATATTCCTTATATAATACAGCACCACTTGTTAGAGTGTGTTTTAAATTTGTAGGCTTTTATTTTTTTCCAGTAAACAATAAAATAACATGTATGAACCAATAATGACAAAACTACCATTACAGAACATTTCAACCACACAAAGCCACTCAAACTTCTGTCATTACAATCCACCAGTAGTTAGTATATACACAATTTCTGCAGAAGTAAAAGTCATCTGAACAGTTTCACATTAAAGAGATTTATGAGTAATGAAGGGGTTGATGCTGGCAGACAACTTTATATTTTAGTGTTTCATGTACAAATTTAGTGCCTGCTTCCCTTGAAGAATAAACTGCCCATATTACATTTAAAAAAATGATAAGCTGGTAAGATTGCAGTAGGGAATCGGGTATAAACCAGCAACAGGTTTACACATTCTAGACATCTCATCCAAAGGAAGACACACTCAGGAGCACAGCCCCTCCATTACGGGGACACTGCAATATTAGCTCTCCATCTACATGGTGTGGGAGTAGAACCAACAGTCTTCTACACCAATGGCAAATATGCTACCTGTTGTGCTACAAAAACTTCTTTCAAATTTCATAGCACAAACAATGATGATTGCCATTTCCTAACCAAAACAGTTACACTAAAAACAGACTCCACATGAGCAACAGATAACTTCTCTTCTCTTGAAACTCAACATTCCCTGGAAATGTATAGAAACTCAAAATTCTTTGAAAATGAACAGAAACTCAACAGACTTTGAAAATGCACTGAAACTCAACAGTCCTTGAAATGCACTTACTGATGACAGCCTGGCATTTGATGCAGAGGATTCAAGCTCTAGGGTCTCATATTGAAGGTACAGGGTTTGAGCCTGAATAAGTTAACCAACCTGCCATTCCTAACTGGGGCATTTTACACATGCACACACACACACACACACACACACACACACACACACACACACACACACACACACACACACACACGCACACGCACACACACACACACACACACACACACACACACACACACACACCATCCAGAATGGCAATGCTCGGCAACAGTGCTCTTGTTTCACGTTTGAAATGCAAAAAGCAATGCTGGATGCTCATCTCTTTTAAAAAGTCTGGAATAGTAACAGAATCTTGCACATCTAGTCATGCTCCGCTCTAAAGTTTAAAAGTCTGTGCATCGCATTAAGGATGCACAGATGTTATTAAGGTTGCACCCTGCATGCATCATTAAAGAAGAATTGTAAGCTGTTTGCCAGTCCCTCGGCGAGTGGGCCCACTGCCTAGGTCTGAATCCAGCTGTAGTGCAGGCACTTCCAGGAGAAACTTTAACATTTTCTCAGTTTGATTGCCTGTCTGGTCATACTCCACAATTTAAAAATCAGTCTCAGTATGTTTATCCCACATCTCTATTGTGGAGCTTTTTCCCTTCTTTTCTATTACAATTCCATCATTTTGCTCCCTCAGATCCCCTTTATATCC
Organism: Protopterus annectens; assembly: GCF_019279795.1. Classification (NCBI taxonomy): domain Eukaryota; kingdom Metazoa; phylum Chordata; order Ceratodontiformes; family Protopteridae; genus Protopterus; species Protopterus annectens. The sequence continues at coordinate 253,557,628 of NC_056749.1, forward strand.
TTTCCTCCTTTGTTTCCCTACCAGTGAAACTATCCTCATTCTATTTTTCAATTGCGTTTTACACCACTGTGTTTTTGTTACGTTCTCCACCAGTGACTGATAGTGAAAATGGACTCTGTTCTTTTTTTGCTTCATCATAATTTTTCTGCCTTTCCCCGTCATCACATCATCCCATTTTTTTAATTTCATATTGACTGCTTTACGTTTAGTCCCCACTGAGTCTCCTAGTTCTTAGCATTTCCTTGATGTTACTAAATTAAATAAATTGTTTCTACACAACTTTTATTTGAATGTCTTTTAATCTAGAAATAATGCATACATGGTGTCATAGGTTATTTTCTGAAGATGTGGCTATGTAACTAAAGCTTTCTTAATAATATACAAAGCTAAATCTCAATTTTTCTGTTTTCCTACCTTGTCAAATGTTAAATAAATTAATACATAAATAAACATTATTTTAGTATAAAACTATTGATTGCATTTCAAGGATGGAAAATGCACAAAAACAGAAACTTAGCAAGAACTTTGTTTAAAAATGACTCAAAAGTCAAAGTTTAAGTCCAAGTAAACTTTATTGTCATTCAGAAATCACACGAGTGCAAAAACTGAGTGAATTTCTGTGTCTCAGCACTCAATGTGGAGATAACATATAGACTATTTTCACAGACATTTACAGATATAACACTTAACTATTACATCACAGGCATGCAGATAGACAGACTAATACTGCACATAATTAGAAACACATTTTAACACTTTTCGCAGTGAACACTTACTTGCATGAGACTTTTGTATTGCACAGGTACTTGGTTATGACATTGCATTGATCCTTGCAAAGAAAGAGACATTTAAGTATTGCACTGTGAACATTAGAGTATTGCACTAGGGACCTTATAGTATTGCACTATGGTTAATTTATGAATTCTTAATGTGTATTGAACTGAAAGAACAGATATTTTATTGCATTGCTACTGCTGTAGATGGTGTATAAGTTAACATTTGTGGTGAATATTACACTAATCATTAGATGAGACTGGTAACCAGGTTAATGCACAGTATAAGACAAGCTACTACAGCTTATACTGACCCAGGTGGCCATCATGGAGCATAGTTGTTACTAGAGTTCAGCAGCCTGATGACCTTAGAGAAGAATCTGTTCCTGAATCTCGTAGTTCTGCAATGTATGCTTCGGAAGCGCTTTCTGGATGACAAATGCAGGAAAAGTCTGTACGCAGGGTGTGTGCAGCCTTTAATTATTCCTCTGGCCTTGCTGAAACATCTGGATAAGTACAAGTCATGGATAGCTAGTAAGGTGGTCTTGATGATCCTTTTGGCTGTCTCCACCACTCTCTGGAGGGATTGCACTCAGAGGTAGAGCAGCTTCCATACCATACCATACTATGAGGATGTTTGCCAGGATGCTTTCTATAGTACCTCTGTAGAAGGTAGTCAGAAAGTACAGTTTTGTACCTACCATAAATGTAGATGTTCGAAGATCCACATTGCTGCAGTCCTTACACTTGGGTAGTCCGCTGTCCTCGGTCGGCCCGAATATCAAAGTATTAGGCTGACGTCGGTCAAGGCGCTTAAGACTGACATCAGGACGTCAGGGTACAAATGCGCATGACCGACGTCATATCCTCAGTCTTTTCTTGCCCCAGATATCAGAAGACCCTAAACAGAAAGGTCAAAACCAAAAGACAGCAAAAAACAACCAACCACCCTTGCACTAATCATATGAACAATATATACAATATGCACAATATTTACAACCCAAACCACACAACCGCCTCTAACAACAGAGGGAAGGAGGGAGTAAATTGGACTGCAGCAATGTGGATCTTGAACATCTACATTTATGGTAGGTACAAAACTGTACTATGTTCTTCATCTCACATTGCTGCAGTCCTTACACTTGGGTAGAATCCCAAAGCAGAGGTAAGGGAGGATGGCAAAACTATAAAGTAGTAGGAGCTGCCAAAATGCCCTGTAAAATAGCAGTGGCAAACCCAGCCCTAGATTTAGAGTAAAGTGGAAGGTGGTAATGCTTAGAGAAAGTATGCACTGAACTCCAAGTAGCTGCCTCCAAAATATCTTTAGTTGCCACCCCTTAAAAAGCTGTAGAAGTGGCAGTAGCTCTAGTGGAATGAGGCCTAATCCCAGCTGGAACCTCCTTACCATGATGGGAATAACAGAAAGCAATACAAAACCCAATCCACTTAGAAATAGTTTGTTTTGACACAGGCTTGCCCTGAGAACCCAAAGCAAAAGAAACAAACAACTGCTGAGACTGCCTGAACCCTTTAGTTCTGCTCAAATAATATCGCAACTGCCTGTGTATATCCAAGGTGTGCAAAATCTTTTCCCCTTTATTTTGGGGGTTTGCATAAAAAGTAGGCAAATGAATAGTTTGGTTTAAAGCCACACTAGAAACCACCTTAGGCATAAAGGAAGGATTAGTACGAAAGATACCCTATCCTTATGGAAAATTAAGAAAGGCTCAACTGCCATAAGGGCCTGTAATTCAGAAACCCTTCTCGCAGAAGTAATGGCCAACAAAAAAGCAGTCTTCCATGATAAATATTTCAAATCGGCAGTAGCTGCAGGCTCAAAAGGTTGTAGAGTGAGTTTCTCCAACACAAAATTGAGATCCCAAGCAGGAGTAGGAGCTCTACGCGGGGGTCTTATATTCTTTGCCCCTCTAAGGAATTGCTTAAACAAAGGATGAGAAAACAATGGTGGATCACAGTCATAGTGAGCAGAAATTGCTGCAGCATGAATCTTAATAGAAGAGAAGGACAAACCTTTGTCCAGTAACTCAGCAAGATATTGAAGAGCCACACTTAAATTAGGCTTAGCAACATCAAATTCCTTTGCTGCACTCCAAAATAAAAATCTCTTCCATTTATCTGCGTATACTTTCCTTGTACTAGGCCTTCTGGCCTCCAAAATAACATTCAAAACTTGCTGGAAGCTGAGACCCTCCAGGGTTTAAAACAGAATATGCCAGGCTGTTAGGTGAAGAGAGTGAAGTTTGATATTGAGTAAATGACTGTTCTCTTGAGACAGCAGGTGTGGAATCGAAGGCAAAGGCCATGGAGGCTCCCGAACCAGACTTCTCAGTAATGGGTACCAGTGCTGTCGAGGCCAATCTGGAGCTATTAGAATCATCTTTGGCTTGTCCTGTCTGACCTTTAGGAGTACCTTTGGGAGGAGAGGCAGAGGTGGAAAGGCATACACATGAAGATTGCTCCAATTGAAAGAAAGAGCATCCATTTTCCAAGCTGTGGGATGAAACCTTTTTGTGCAAAACTTTGGCAGCTGGTAGTTTAGTGGAGAAGCGAACAGATCTATGTCTGGAGTTCCCCATGACACTGTCAATTTCTGAAATACATGAGGATCCAATTTCCACTCGTGGGGATCCATAATTCGTCTGCTCAACACATCTGCTAAGGAGTTCTGTGCTCCCGGCAGAAACCTTGCCTGAAGATTGAGCTGTAAACTGAGAGCAGTCTCCCACAAAATCATTGCTTGCCTGCAGAGAGGATAAGAATGTGTTCCCCCTTGCTTGTTGATGTACCACATGACAGTTGTGTTGTCTGTTAGAACCAACACCTGCCCTGGAAGAAGAAAATCCTTGAAAGCTATTAATGCAAATTGGACTGCTAACATCTCCTTCAAGTTGATATGTAGATGTTGTAGTCTGGCAGGCCACGTGTCTTGTATCCACTTTTCATTTAGATGAGCTCCCCAAGCTTTGTCTGAGGCATCTGTCGTTAGAATCTGACTCGCCTCTGGCCGGGTCACAGAGAGTCCCTTGTTTAGGTGACATTCCTGAGCCCACCACAAAAATTCCTTTTGAATGCAAGGTATTATCTGAATGACAGTCAGTGTCTTGTATCCACTTTTCATTTAGATGAGCTCCCCAAGCTTTGTCTGAGGCATCTGTCGTTAGAATCTGACTCGCCTCTGGCCGGGTCACAGAGAGTCCCTTGTTTAGGTGACATTCCTGAGCCCACCACCAAAATTCCTTTTGAATGCAAGGTATTATCTGAATGACAGTGTCCAAATCTTGGCAGTGCTGTGTCCATACATGTTTGAGATACCATTGTAGCTTCCTCATATGCAGTTTGGCATTGGGAAGCACCAGAATACAAGATGCCATGAACCCCAAGGCTTGAAGGACTATCCTTGCAGTCAGCCTGGACTGATGAGACAATTGATGGAAGTAAAGGGAAAGATTCTTTTGTTTGTCCGGGGTCAAAAAGGCCATCTGGGATGCTGTATTCAGTCTCACACCCAGAAAGCACATGTCTTGAGAGGGTACTAGACTGGACTTTATTTCGTTCACAGAATACCCCAGGCATCTTAGCACTGCTATCACATATTGCAAATGATGAAGAAGCTCGTCCCTTCCTTTGGCCAGAATCAGGCAATCGTCCAAATAAGGATAGATCTGTATTCCTTTTAGCCTGAAGAAAGCTATCACTGGAGCCAGAACCTTTGTGAACACTCTGGGCGCAGTAGATAAGCCAAAGGGCAATGCAGAGAACTGATAATGAGAAGTCCCAGCTCGAAAACGCAGATACTTCCTGCAACTTAGCCTGATAGGAACATGAAGGTAAGCTTCCTTGAGATCCAGAGTCACCATCCAGTGATCTTTGCCCAGCAGAGGTAAAAGCTGTTGTAATGTCAACATTTTGAACTTGGGAATGTCCAGATAAGTGTTGAGGATAGATAAATCCAAAATTGGTCTCCACGTGTTCCCCTTCTTTGGTACTAGGAACAGGCGAGAATAAAATCCTAGGCCTACTTCTGGCAGAGGGACCGGCTGTATGGCCCCTATTTGCAGCAGCAGAGAAATTTGTTTGTGAGCCTCTATTCTTTGCTGAGGAGGAACGTCTGGCATGCCTTTGAAAGGAGGCAAGGTATGGAAATAAAACCTGTAACCTTGGTGTATAATATCCAATACCCATCTGTCCTGGGTAATTAAACTCCAATTTTCTTTGAAGAGTGCCAACCTTCCTCCCAAAGGAGCTGCCAGACAAGAAGGCTCTGGCAGCTGAAAAGGTAGGTCATTGGGCCTGTTTACGAAAGGACTGGCCCCTGCCCTCACCCGAAGACTGTGCAGGTGAACTCCCTGTTCTAGGTCTGAAAGAGCCCTGAGCTCTACCCCTACCACGTCTAGATCTTCCCCTAGACTGTGAATCATAAGAAGGGTACGTCCACCCCTTAGCAGGCCAATTCCTACTAAACTTCGGAGGCTGAACTTGCAAAAAAATCTTTAACAGTCTGCATAGACTTAGCCTTGTCTTCCATTTTCTTTAAAACTGCCTCCACAGGTGAACCAAACAATACATCAGACTGTAAAGGAGCATCTAAAATCCTTGTCTTAACATGGTCAGATAAGTTCTGATCCCCAGCCAGGCGTGCCTGCGAAGAACTGACCCAGTGGCAGCCACCCTAGACGAGGCCTGTACAGCATCAAATCCACATTGTAAAGAATGCTTACCCACCTGTTCAGAAACATGTACCAAATCTTGTAATTCTTTACACTCAATGCCTTCCGCCAGAGCATCTACCTTAGACTTCAATTGAGAAAGAAGATAGTTTTGATATTTCAACATGTGAAACTGGCAATTCAAAGCCCTCATAGCTAAGGTGGAAGAAGTATAGACTTTCTTTCCCCATCTATCCAAAGCTCTGGCCTCTTTATCTGGAGGAACCGGATTTTTTACCACAGAGGCCTTGACACCCTTAGGTCCCTGACTAACTGTTTCTGGGTCCGCCCTAGGACTCTTATACAGATATTTATGAGCTTCAGGCACCCTGTAATACCTGTCCGGTTTAACAGGAGCAGGAGGCAAAGAATCAGGATTAAGTGAAGCCTCTGCAAACACATCTTCCACAACATCCAGAACAGGTGGAATAGCCAAAGGCCTATGCTGGGGTGTTAGAAAAATCTATACATGCTGCTTAGAAAATATATTTACAATGTATGCTGCTTAGAAAATATGTTTACAATGTATGCTGCTTGGGAAAATGTGTATTCAAACATTCAAACACATATAAGTTGTGTGGTCAAATATATAGAGAAATGTGTGCTTTAGTTAGGAATAAATGTACTTAAATCCATAATAGAGAACAAAGTTTGAAAAGTAGTATATAATGCATTTAATTCTGTCTTACTAGAATAATAGTAGAAATAAACTTGCATATTATTGCTTGAAGCACAAGCTGCAGTGTAATCAGAAATTTGGCCTTGGCAGCGTGCAAGCACAGCCTGGCTCATGTCTTTCAAGTAAAGATTATTTTGCAAAGTTAGAAAATAATAAATCTGTTTGCATGTGTATCTTCTGCCTGCTTCCACCAGAAGAATAGCCTTGTGCGCACTATCAGAGATAGTGCCCAGCTGGTGAACAAGAAAGACAAAGAGAGGCATTAAAGAAGACATACATCTATTGTATTCGAACTAATCTAAGAGCCTTGAATTGGCTACATCCTCAGGAGGTCATCGTGACTGACCAGGTGCTTGCAAGGCTGTAACATTCTCATGGGAAAAAGACTTTTTTGAAAAACACCAACACAGCACTTTTTCATAAGTTACTATGATGTAAAGACCCTGTCACTGACCACGCCAGTGAGGTGGGCAAAACTGATAATGACATATATAAAAATGGTGTCTTCTGTCAATAAAGCAGACAAAATTCTGTACAAGTTTGTGTATGGTTTTGCCTCCTAATGTACATTAGAGCGTTAGATACTTGAGTTCTCCTGCATTATTGTTTGTTATTGATTGACATTGTTTTTGAATAACTCAATGATTTTTACAGTCTGACTCTAACAAATTTATTTAACATTTTGGTCCTAATCGTGCCGGAATTCCCTTGGTAAGCTGCAGGTCACAGAGTGCATGAGTGCTAATAAATCTGCATGGGAGAAGCTGCCGAAAAAAATGGTTCTTCTTAAAGTGAAAAGACCTCCAACTGAATTGTTGTGTGTAAAGAGGCTGTCCACTTTCTGATCTGTGGCTGAAAAGCGGAAGACTGGGCCCCAAGGAAAAACAGTAAGAGCAGGAGGCTCAGGTAAGAAGAATTTCCCTCTTTGTCTTTGTTTTAGATCAGGGACCAGGTTACACTGTGCTATTGCTAAGGTTTGTGATAGCAGGGAGAGAGAGTCAAGTATTGTATCTTGAGTCATAGATCAGGGAATAACAAAGCAAAGTAAACAGTCATTCTAGACACTACTGTGGATATGGGGAAATAAGATACCACGTGGTACAAGAGAAGGGTTACGTAACAGTCTTTTTAAGACATGGGAAATCAGTGCACTAAGAGATCACGAGATCCGCCCTAACGGATAATGTAAAGCATATGCAATTGCAGTAAGCAGATAATGTGAGATATTTTGCAAAATGTGTTAACAACTATAAATTTGATAGTAAACTAGATAAACTTTCACTAGTTAAACTCCTTAAACAAGCTTTAATCTGATGCAGGGCGTCAGGCAAAAGAAAAACAGCACCAACTAGGCATACCTCAAGCACATAGGTGGATTGAGGAAGCAAATTGTAAAAAGAAAAAAACAGAAGCTTAAAAATTCTGAAACATTTTTAGACAACAGAGTGAAAGGTCTAACAGACAGAATCTCTGAAAAATGAAAACTTAGAGCAGACTGGACTTGCATTAATTAATGCATACAACAGGGAAATGAGACAGTAGATGGATATTATGCTAGATTATTAAAATGCTTAAAACAGCAATTAAAAAAAAATATACATTTTTAAAAGGTTGCATTGCCTCTGTTAGTAGTTTTATTACAAGGCATATGATAAATCACTGAACAAGCAGGCTGCAAGCCTTACTTGAGTATGCTAGACGTACTGAAAGACACCTTAATAGTAAAAAGAAAAAAAAGGCACAAGTCTTCACTGCTGAAGACGGAGCTGAAGTATTTGTATTACAGTCAGGTAAAAAGGGCATCTAGCTAGGGACTATAAACAAAATAAGAAAGCAATGACAGAAGATAAAGGAGATGTGGACTGACTATATGATAGTGATAATAACCAAAAATCATCAGGAAAGGTTAATAAACAAAAAGAAAATGTGAATGTAGTAGAGGGAATAGAGGAAGTACAAATAGATGTAGAGAATAAAAATGAAAATAAAATTTTAGATTTAGCATTGTTGAGCCTGGAGCTCTACCTAGCAAATACAAAACCAGAAGTAACACTTCTGGTGGAGGGAAGAAAGGTCAAATTCCTGTGTGACTCAGGAGCGTCACGGACTTTGATACACCCTCCAAGTTACCAAAACATTCTAAATCACCTGATTATATATTAGTAAAAGCAGCAAATGGACAGCTATACAGGGAACCACTTTCCCATAATATAGCAATAACTGACCCTGTTTCAGGTATGACTCAGAAAAGTAAAATTGTAGTTTCTGCAAAAATATCCAGTAAACTTACTGGGAAAAGACCTTGTGCAGATATTTGGCATAGCAGTAGTTCCTACCATGCAGGGTATGGAAGCACAAAGACAAATGAATGCTCTTGTGGTGTGATCAGAGGGTGAAGCCTATTATTGGTACAGCCAGGACCTAGTTATGATTGGTCCAGGGCAGTAACCAAAGAACTGATAAACGTAGCCATCAGTAAGGTACCCTCCCTTGACACTGATCAGCAGCACTTGTTACATTGTACTCCATACTACTGTAGCACACCAGGACCTAATAAGAAATATAAGTAAAAATCCTGCTGACAAATTAATATTACAAACTTTATGCTGGGATACTGAGGGAAACAGTGTAGTAAGCTGTTCATTACCTCAGGAGTTCATGAGATTGTATAAGTCCAATAGACTGCCACATGTCAGCTTGACAAAAACAAAAGTGTTAAATGGGCAGACTTAGAAAAAAAGGTAACAAAATGGGAAAACAGACTGATTTAAAATGTCAGGACAAGGGATATAAAAACAAAACTGAATTGGTTGACACAGACACATACAGCTGTACACTTGCAATCTAGTAAGGACAGCTGATTAGCATTTTATTAAAAGAAAAAGAGCAGGCCTTGTGTAAAATTCCAACAACTCTGTGGTCAACAGGCAAGTTAAATGTAGGGCTTATTCAAGCAGCAGGACCAGTTACAATTACCCCAAAGTCAGCTTTTAGACCACAGAAAAACAATACATTTTGGAAAAGAATGCAAAAGTAAAAATTAAGCCTATAATAAGCAGCATTACTCAAAAAGGAGTACTGGTAGAATCTCCTGATTCACCATGTGATACACCCTATTTCCTGTTAAAAAAAGCAAACGGGAATGGCAGATGGTACAAGATTTATAAGCTGTAAATAATGCAGTAATACCTAAAGCACCCACGGTGCCAGACCCACATACCTTGTTAAATGATTTAAAGCCACAACAGAAGTATTCTACTGTGGTAGATATAAGCAATGCTTTCTTTTCAATACCTATACATCCTAATAGTCAATATTGGTTTGCATTTACATTTCAGGGTAAAAGGTATACATATACTCGACTACCACAGGGATATTGTGAGAGCCCAATAATATTTGCACAAAAAAATGGCTAGCAACCTGGCAAGGTCTACCCCACCAGAAAGTAGTCAAATTTTACTTTATGTAAATGACATCTTGCTAGCAGCACCCAGCAGCAGTGCAGGGTGAATACAGTAGCATTGTTAAAATTTTTATTAATACAAGGACACAAAGTAAACAAAAGTAAGTTACAACTTTGGGAAAAAAAACACAGGTTAAATACCTGGGATATGTGATATTCAATAAAGATAAAATACTAGATAAGGGGAAAGAAAAAAGGGAAAAAACAGCAATTTTGCAAGCACCCAAACCAACAACTAAAAAAGAAATGATGTCTTCCTTAGGTACAACTAATTTTTGTTGGAACTGGGTACCAAATTATTTTACAATGGAAAACAAAAGCAGAAATGGCTTTCTGCAGGTTGAAGCAGTTAATAGCTTCTTCATTAGTTTTAAGACTTCCAAGTTATCACAAACGTTTTTTAGACCATAGATTGTAAGCAATGGTACATGACATCAGTATTAAAGCAACAACATGGGGATAAGCAATGCCCCATAGCTTACTATTCATCACAGTTAGACCCAGTGGTGCAATCTTTGCCTCACTGTGTACAAGCAGTAGTTGCAGCAGCAATGGCAGTACAGGCTTCAGCCTCAGTGGTGTTATTCCACCCTCTCACATTGAGAATGCCTCATGCAGTTGCAATAATTCTGCCACAAGAAAAAGTTGCATACCTTTCTCCTGCTAGACATCTTTCATGTATGACCATACTGCTGAGTCAACCTCATATAAACAGTTAGCTTTACCTAGACAAGATCTTACAGATATGCCCTTGGATAATGCTGAGGTGACATATTACGTGAATGGCTCATGCAGAAGGGGTCCTACAGGGAAAAATCTGGTGGGGTATGCAGTAGTTACAGACACTAAAAATTTAGAAGCACAAACTTTGCCACACAACTTGTATGCTCAAGCAGCAGAACTGGTAATTTTGACAGGAGCATGTATTTTAGTAAAAGGCAAAAAAAGTAAACATATATACTGATAATCAGTATGCTTTTCTACAGTGCATGTGTTTGCACAATAATAAAGAAAATAGAGGGATGATTACATCCAGTGAAAAACCTATTAATCATGCGCAATTTATTTTGGAGCTATTAGAATCTATTCAGTTGCCTACCAAAGTAGCTATTTGTAAATGTGTAGCTCATACAAAACAACAGGATAAGATTTCAAAAGGTAATGCACGAGCTGATGCAGCTGCAAAGCAAGCAGCCTCAGACTCAGAAACTTTTTTTTTTAATGAAAAATTACAGCCCTTTGAGATTTTAGATTTAGACATGTTAAAAACAATGCAAATGCTTACTACAACAGCAGAAAAACAAAACTGGGTAAAACAAGGTGCAATTTTAAGAATGGACTGTACATTTCCAAAGGAAAAAACAATTTTACCGTCTAATTTATTTAGATATGCAGCTTTGTTGAGCCATGGGCAGAGCCATGTCTCAACAGGGGGGATGGTACAGTTAGTAAATAAAATATTCCAAACATATGGATACATAAATTATACAATAAAATTTTGTGCAGCTTGTCATACTTGTAACAAGCACCATGCACAAGGAGCATTTAAAACAAGCAAGGGAGTTTTCCTACACCACCATATCCATTCCATACTATTTGTATGGACTCCATAGAGTTGAATAAATGTGAAGGAAAGAAATACTGTTTAGTGATCATAGATATGTTTTCAAAATGGGTAGAAGCTTTTCCAACCAGGAATCCGAATGCAGCAACAGTGGCAAAGGCCCTAGTAAAGGAAATAATTCCTAGATTTGGCATACCGGAAAGAATCTATAGTGGCAATGGGACACATTTTGTCAATCAGACAATTCAACAACTTGGGAGATTTTTTGGGATTTCCTTAAGGAATCACTGTGCTTACCACCCACAGTCAGCAGGACTGGTGGAGAGGTACAATGGGATTTAAAAAAAAACAAGTTAAGAAAGTTAATGAGTGAGACTCAAAAGAATTGGATTTGCTGTTTACCTCTAGCATTGCTGAGCATGAAAACAGTAACAAATGTAAAGGGTTTGATCCCCTTTAAAGTAGTATTTGGAAGGGCATATTATGTGCCTCAGTAAAAAGCTCTCATGCCTGCAGAGCTGGAGGCTGACAGTTCACTAGCTAATTATATAAAGAAACTGCTTATAAATAAATCTGTTTTGCAGTTTAACTCTTTTTCAGACAAAAGAACTTTCAGCTGAATAAAAACTTTGTGACTGATACACAAGGGCAAAATGGCCAAGAGTAAAGAAAACAAAAAAGCAGAGCAACCCAAGAACTATAGCATAATTATTTTAACTGTGCATTTGTTAACTATAAGTGTGACAATTTTTCTCTTATTGTGGTTTTTCCTGCACTCAACCACACAAGTGAAAGTGAGAAGACGTGATGAACTGTTTATAGACTGGCATCCAAACTTTAACACGTACCTGGCCATGAAGCAAGTGTATACAGAAACTATGCACATTTCAAATTGCTGAGTTTGTACAGCTATACCAACAACATATAATAGACTTTAACGTCCTCTGTCCCTCTGGGGATAAAATGAGACTTTGGAAAGTTTTTTATACAGAAACTGTGAGATCACAGGACAAAATTGCTTTATTTTTACCTGTTCACACAAAAAGGAGTTGTATGTTTCTACAAAGTAATACCCTCCAGGTGGGCTGGAGTAATGGTAATATAACAATGTCTTATAAATGTTACATTAAAGTCAAAAGTGGGTGTACTGTTTGTAATACTAACCATGATTCATATCTGAGTTCAATGAAAACTACATTAAATGCAGTATGTGACAATCCAGTCTTAACTAAGCAATTGTCTATTAAGAATGAAAAAAAATGTTTCATGCAGGGATAACACGTATCAGTACCAAAGTAATGATTTTATTTGTGGGAAAAAGGCATATAAATGGTTACCTGAGAATTGGTCCGGCAGTTGTTTTTCGGGTTATCTGGTTTTAGCAATAAGACATACTGCAGAATTACCTTTGGGTAAAATACGAAACGTAAGGAAAACAGCTCGAGAATCTGAAGGTCCAGTGAAAAAAAACCTGTGAATCCAGTTGGTAAAATCGAAGCTGGTTGAAAAGGCCATAATTCAGTGAAAGACAAAAGTAAATTGACTCATATGAACTTGGGCAACAGTGTTATATCCAGGGCAGGAATACCACCAGCCTATGGAGCGGTCAAATCGATCTGGGAGCTGAGGAAGCTGTCAAAAAGTCATGAACAATGCAACTTTTTCCACCCTAGAATTGGTGACTAATGAACTGAATGCAATAAAAACTGTTGTGCTACAAAATCGAATGGCTCTTTACTTCACCCTAGCGGCAAGAGGTGGTACACGAAGAAGAATGCTGTGCGTATTCCAGACAACCAACATGAAATCAATGACCACCTAGAGGTAATTCAGCAAGTATCAGCAATGACTAAACCAGGCCCAAACCCACTGACGAACTTTTTCCAGAATCTGTTTGGGGGGGGTGGGGTTCCATCCTATTAAACATTTAATTGCTATTTGTGTGGGTATACTCCTAATAGGAACATGTGTTTACTGTGAAATTCCCTGCATGAAAAAAATAATCAAAAATTTGTTGATATATCTGCTACTGAAACTTTTTACCAAAGTGTTGAAATTAAAAGATTAATTTCAAATGATGCTTTTTCTGAAATATAAAACCAATGACTAACTTAACTGAAAGTCCTTGAAAGGAAAAGGCTGAGGAATGAAATAATATTGTTTATGTTTCAAATAGAATAAAATGCATTAACAGGAGGGAGAATGTTAGAAAAATCTATACATGCTGCTTAGAAAATATATTTACAATGTATGCTGCTTAGAAAATATGTTTACAATGTATGCTGCTTGGGAAAATGTGTATTCAAACATTCAAACACATATAAGTTGTGTGGTCAAATATATAGAGAAATGTGTGCTTTAGTTAGGAATAAATGTACTTAAATCCATAATAGAGAACAAAGTTTGAAAAGTAGTATATAATGCATTTAATTCTGTCTTACTAGAATAATAGTAGAAATAAACTTGCATATTATTGCTTGAAGCACAAGCTGCAGTGTAATCAGAAATTTGGCCTTGGCAGCGTGCAAGCACAGCCTGGCTCATGTCTTTCAAGTAAAGATTATTTTGCAAAGTTAGAAAATAATAAATCTGTTCGCATGTGTATCTTCTGCCTGCTTCCACCAGAAGAATAGTTTTCGCACTATCAGAGATAGTGCCCAGCTGGTGAACAAGAAAGACAAAGAGAGGCATTAAAGAAGACATACATCTATTGTATTCGAACTAATCTAAGAGCCTTGAATTGGCTACATCCTCAGGAGGTCATCGTGACTGACCAGGTGCTTGCAAGGCTGTAACATTCTCATGGGAAAAAGACTTTTTTGAAAAACACCAACACAGCACTTTTTCATAAGTTACTATGATGTAAAGACCCTGTCACTGACCACGCCAGTGAGGTGGGCAAAACTGATAATGACATATATAAAAATGGTGTCTTCTGTCAATAAAGCAGACAAAATTCTGTACAAGTTTGTGTATGTTTTTTTGCCTCCTAATGTACATTAGAGCGTTAGATACTTGAGTTCTCCTGCATTATTGTTTGTTATTGATTGACATTGTTTTTGAATAACTCAATGATTTTTACAGTCTGACTCTAACAAATTTATTTAACATGGGGTAAAAGCAAAAATTCCCTAAGCCTTTTCCTGGAATCAGAGAAGTCCTGACCTTCCCACTTAAAATGTTCCCTCATAGAATGAAGAGTCTCTGAAAAAGAAAAATCCTCTGGAGGAGAAGCAGAAGGAGTAGAATCATCCACATCAGAATCAGAATAAGGAGAATACCCCTGCAAGTCTTCAGCCGAAGACTCTGAAACATCCGAAACCTGCTCAAAACTCCCCAACTCTGGTTCCACCCTAGGCCTCTTATCAGGAGGGGGCAAAGAACCTCTAATCAAAGTAATTAAATCTTCTGCCATTTTGAGCATGTGCTTCTTGGGCACAGATCCTGAAGAACTAGGAGTGACACCAACAGAAGCTAAACCTGGCCTGCCTCTGGGAGAAGCCTTGGAAACAGAAGGAGAGGGCCTAACCACCCTAGGAAGGGAGGGGAGTACAGTAACCTGAGAAGCCCCTTCAGCCTGACCTGCCTCCTGAGAGGCCACATCCTGCAATATCAAAGTCTCCCTCTGGGACTCCAGAGAAGCCTCCGGTGAAACCACCGGTTCCACTGACGCCTCTAAAGAACCGGCGTCCGGTACGGACGACTCTTCTTGCCTGGGTTTAGGTGCTTTGTCTTTACACTTCTTCGAAGAAGCGGGCGTCGGAGCATCCGACGGCATATTGTAATTGCACCGCTTCCCGACGACCAACCTGGCACAATCTAACCTTCGCTTAATAGTGCGCTTATTAAACCTAGCACAAAAGCGACACCCAACAACGTCGTGCTCAGGCCCCAAACAAGGAATACACAAAGTATGATAATCTCTATGCGGTATCTGCTTCCCACAAGAAATACAGTTATTCACTTTTTCTGACATCCGGTAAACCACTGAGGCAAGAAAAAACTAAAATATTCCCCAACGGGGTACTTAGCCAACTTTGACTCGGTCTGAAACTCCGAATTCGAAAAATTTCAGAACGCCGAACGGCACTTGCAACACTGCTTCTGCATCGGACCATGCGGCAAAAAAGACTGAGGATATGACGTCGGTCATGCGCATTTGTACCCTGACGTCCTGATGTCAGTCTTAAGCGCCTTGACCGACGTCAGCCTAATACTTTGATATTCGGGCCGACCGAGGACAGCGGACTACCCAAGTGTAAGGACTGCAGCAATGTGAGATGAAGAACATCTGTCAATAGGAGATTCACTCTCCTCAGCCTTCTCAAAAAGTGCAATCTCTGGTGCACTTTCTTGACTATGGCATTTGTAATGGTGTTCTGAGACAAGTCCTCATCAATGTGCACTCCCAGAAACTTCCTATTTCTCACTCTTTCCACTGTTCCCCCATTGATGGTAAGGGTAGAATGTTCCTTGCGATTTTTCCTGTAGTCCACAATTATCTCTTTTTTTATTTTTATTTTATTTTTATTTAACATTTGTTGACCGGGAATGTCCGACTAGGTTCCACAGAGCCTGTTTTCAGTGGAGGCCTGGGGAGAAATGCTCCAGATGCATGTCTTTGGAATGTGGGAGGAAACCGGAGTACCCGGAGGAAACCCACGCGAACACAGGGAGAACATGCAAACTCCACACAGAAGGCACCCCAGCTGAGAATCGAACCGGAGAACCTCTTGCTGTGAGGCGACAACGTTAACCACTGCACCACTGTGCCGCCCACCACTTTTGTGTCTTTTGTCTTGTTTACATTTAGTGCTAAGTTGTTATTTCCACACCAGGTAATCATTTGTTCCACCTCATCTCTATATGCTGTTTCATCATCATTACTAATGAAGCCCACCACCGTTTGGTCATCAGCAAACCCAATTATGTGTTTTTTATTGTACCTGTCTGTACAATCGTGTAACAGGGTGAACAGCATGGGACTTAGTACACATCCTTGTGGAGCTCCAGTGTTAAGAGTGATGCTAACTGAGGAGTTATTTCCTGCACACACTTTCTGAGGTCTGTCTGTGAGAAAGTCAAGAATACAGTTATAAAGTGGAGTGTTGATGCCTAGTTGGAGTAGCTTCATTTCCAGATGAAGAGGGATGACCATGTTAAAAGCTGAGCTGAAGTCAATGAACAGTACCCTCGTGTAGGTGTTTTTATTCTCAAGGTGTTCCAATGACAGAAGGAGTGATAGAGATATGGCATCTGCCATTGAGAGGCTTGCTCGGTAGGCATACTGCAGAGGGTCAAGGTCAGCAGGCAGCCCAGATATTATGGCATCCTTGACCAGCCTTTCAAAGCACTTCATCACTGTGGAGGTGAGGGCTACAGTGGGGTAGTCATTTAGGCAAGACGGTGGAGACTTCTTTTGTAATGGAATGATTGTCAAGACCTTGACGCATTTTGGAACAATTTGCTGACTCAAAGAGTTATTGAAGATATCTGTGAGAACATTTGTTAGTTGGACTGCACAGTCCCTGAGCACTCACCCTAGGATGTTGTCAGGCTTAGCCACTTTTCTTGTATTTACTCTGCGCAGTGTCCTCTTGACATCAGCTGGATTGACGGTGAGCATCTTCTCATTATGGCCAATGGGCATTTTCTTCACTGTTGTTCTGTTACCTTCTTTGAATCTGCTGAAGTAGCCAGTAAACGTATTTAGGAATTCCTTGTTTTCCTCAGATTACAATGATAGGGTTTTGTAGTCAGTTATGGATTGGATACCTGCCATAGGCGCCGGGGTCTTTTTGGTCAGAGACGTAGCTCTGTATCTTTCTGCCATAGGCACATTTTGCTTCCCTCACTCCCTTTTTCAGATTTGCTCTGGCTGTTCTGAGGGCTTCCCTGTCTTCAGACCTGAAGGCTGCATTCCTTGCTTTCAGTAGCTAGTACACCTCTGTCATCAACCAGGCTTTCTGGTTGGCTCGTGTGATGATGGCTTTGGTGACCTTCAGGTCATCCACACATTTTCAGATGTAGCCCATCACCACTTCAGTGTGCTGCTCCAAGTTGATACTCTGGTTCTCAGTAGCCACCTCCTTAAATATACTCAAGTCCTTGCTGTCAAAACAGTCATGAAGTGCTGAGACTGCACTGTCTGGCCATATTCTTACTTGTTTCACTGTTGGTATCCCTCTAGTTAACAATGGTTTATATGCCGGCAGTAAAAATATAGAGAGGTGGTCAGAGTTTCCCAGGTGTGGGTGAGGCACTGCCTTAAATGCCATCTTAAAATTGCTGTATACCTTGTCCAGTGTGTTCTCCCACCTTGTTGCAAAGTCTCCATACTGGAAATAATGGGGCAGAACCATTTTTAAGTTGGCCTGATTAAAGTCAGCTGCCACTATATGAACACAGTCTAGATTCCAGTTTTTGCAGTTCTTTTATAGCCTGGCATAATGTGGTCAGTCTCACTGACTCAGCAGAAATCATACCTCCCAACCATCCTGAATTACTCGGTTTTTACTGGAGATTTGGGGTCCCAATAATGGGGTGCCACGATTCTCGAGTGGCACCCCTTCATTTCCAATTTTTTCGTCTATTTTTTATACTTTTTAATTTTCGCACTGTTGGAGTTGATGTCATCACGTGCATGATGGCGTCAGCTGCATCAGCCTATCGGAATTAAGCTCCAGGGACATGTGTGGGAGGCTGGGGGCATCAGCACGTCTTTTTGAATACTGGGAGGACTGCCGTCATTTAAAAGGTGCCATTACGGATATAACTGCAGAGTTTCAAGCTGCCATTATGGATTTAAGCTGGATACGACTGCAAGGTACTGTTATGGCTTTAAGTTGGAATGCTGGATACAACTTACTGCAAAGTTTCAAGGTGCCATCTGGGCAGAATGGAGTTGACAATATAGTTTTGCATTAAGGTACTAGTGCCACTGCTACTTCTCAGAAGAACTTCCCTTAATTTACAGTCTGCATAAATGCATTACACCCACTTCCTTTATTCTGAATTTATCCATGTAGAGTGTTTCACAAAATGTTTGGATGATTAATAGTGCATATTACATTAAAAGGCAGCTTTATTTGTAAGTCTTTTTACATGAAAAAATACAAGCATGCACTCGTGAATATTGTCTGTAAGCATTCAGCATCTAATCCTATTATCTGCTAATTATATCTGCAGCTCATTAAAAGCATTTACGGAAAAACTGAAGCTGTTTTGTTAAACTGCTTTGGAATTGGTGTCCCTCTTCAGTGTTATGAACTTAACATGATCCTGTCACAGTAGCCTGTCTGTTATGTCTTCTTTTCTGGGTAGGATCTACTGATTTTTAAGCAGATTTCAACCTTTTCTTTTTAAGACAGCAATACTTCTATTCCTTGTTAACAATAACTAGTGTTAAACTGTGTGATTGTAATGAGGTAATTTTTTGCTGGTGGTCATGACAGGCTTTTAAGTGTAGCTCATAAAGGGCATCTATAATGAAATAGTTTACAGCTCTACAGCTGTATCTGTGTGTGTGTGTGTGTGTGTATTTATATATTTTCATTGCATACAATTTCTGCATTTGATTCTTAATAAATTATAAAATACTGTTGACATTTACCAAAGGGGGTTATGTGTTGCTGAATTGATTAATCTAGGTATTAGACAGATATACAGAATCCTGTAGTACTGTTATTCATTTTTTTCATTTAGTTTCTTCAGCTTCTTTTTTGTGTAGTTCATCTTGACTTACACAAGCTATTTTTATGTCTT
Organism: Protopterus annectens; assembly: GCF_019279795.1. Classification (NCBI taxonomy): domain Eukaryota; kingdom Metazoa; phylum Chordata; order Ceratodontiformes; family Protopteridae; genus Protopterus; species Protopterus annectens. The sequence goes on from NC_056749.1 coordinate 253,576,598, forward strand.
TTATTTGCTCAAATGTTGTTAGCTTGTCATGTTTTCTTTTTGTGTAGTTTACCTTGACTTACACGAGCTATATTTGTGTCTTTTATTTGCTCAAGTGTTGTTAGCTTGCCCTGTTTCTTGCTTATGTCACTGCTCTGAAAGTGTGTGTATGTGTGTGAAAATGCCCCCATTGAGTGGAGGTGGGGGGTGTGTGTGTGTATGAAAATGCCCCCATTAAATGGAGGTGGTGGCTAGAAAGGCTCAGACCCTGTACCTTGGATACAGGGTAAAAAGAGCTTAAAGTCCCTAGCCACCACCACTTGTGAACTCATTCCTCATATTTTTGTTCTGTTCCTCATTAAATCTGTGGTTTTAAGGATTTTTGTTGAATGATTGATTGAATTCACTAAATATTGATAGGCGTTTGAATTTCAGACTTCATATTCTTCAGAAAATAAATGGTAACACAAAACCATTCCAGCAATTTTCTAACTTTATAAGATCAGTTAAGTAATTGAAATTTGTCCCTATTTTGGGGCTGTATTCCCCCATTATTGGCTTTGTCCAGGTTTTTTGTGCTAAGAGGTTGAGAGCTATGGTGAAAATTGAGAGCTGAATTCACTAAATTATAGCTATTTAAGTTTCAGTCAAACTGACTTTCAAGAAGCTGATGATTTGGCATAGGGGTATGTAGTGACTGTAGTGCACAGGGTCCTGGGTTCAAGACGAAATGCATGGTGGTAACATGTTTTATTCTAGCAACTTTCCAAAATTATAAAAGCAATGATTAAAATGTGTCTCTGATTTTTGCCCTTTTGCCCCCCCCCCCCAAAAAAAAACTGAAATTGAAAATAAGTGCATGAAGCTGTGTAAGCTGCCTATGGATTATACTACTGTCATTCTATTTATATATTTACACTTTTATGATGGAAATGTTCTTAATTGGGTAGTTTTTGTCATTACTGGTTCATGATTTTGTTTCATTGCCTACTGGAAAAATATTCAAACAATATATTTAAAATGTGATATTGTGTGTGTGTAAGTAGACTTTTATGAAATGTTTTGAACTGGGCAGTTTTGTCATTATTGATTCATGTATTTTGTTTCATTGCCTACTGGTAAAATGTTCAAACTATAAATTGCACTCTAACTTAAGTCTAACAAGTGTGCTGTATTAATAAAGTCAGGAAGGTGTATCAAAGAATGCATGTATGTTTCTTGTTTTGTGTGCAAGGGGCCTATGATATGAAAACAGCCCAGAGGTAATCTTTATCCACCACTGGTCAGATGCATTTTCTTTGGATGTGGTGTGGGTTTCAATGCTGTTTCAATGAATGTGAGTTTCAAAGGAAGAGAAGTTTTAATGCCAAGTCTATTTTCATTGTGAGACTATTGTTTGTTTAGAAGATACCTATTCATGTTTGTGCTATAAAATGTAAAAATAAAATCCAAATAATCATTGTAGAAGTAAAGCAGTATGCACACATTAGTGTTTATGGTAAATGGAGTAAAATAGCCAGATAATAAGACATTTGCTGGCTGCAGGGGGACTCTGGTGCCATATTTTGGTTGTCTGTTCTTCAGTTTGCATTTGAAAGTTGTTATCTCAGAATTCCATTGGCGTGGGCGGGGTTATGTAATTACGTATGCAAATTTTATGTTAATCAGCATACACATTTGTACCTATTTTTCATGGGCCTTGTCCAGATTTTTGATGATTCCAGGTTGAGAGGTATGGCAGAAATACTAGAACAGCTAGGAGTTTCTGTGTAGAAAAACATGATGGAAATACTAAACAGCAACCTACTCATCATTAACAAGAGACTAAACAGAGCACTAAATGACCCAACAAGGGATTGAAGATGTATTATAGTATGTCATCTGTTGTTTAAAGCTAAAAAACGTATCATACATGACATTACAAAAACATTAAGAAAAAAGTAAAAAAAAAAACAATCAAAGCTCCACCTCCAATAACAGAAGTGTAAAACTGAAACAGCCTGCAGTATTACCTGCAAATATACCATTAGAGTAATAATAATTCAATGTGGAAATAAATATTTCAAGATGAGCAAGAGAAGGCAATTAAGCCCATGGTGATGTATAATCATGAAAGAGGACAGGACAATCAGTGAAGAAAGAAAAAGTGCAAATGTCTTATATAAATCAAAAATAATAGAGAAAAACTCTGTGGGGGGAATTCAATAAAGCCTACATGGAGTGATTTTCCATGTAGGCATAGTGGCATGGCCCCAACACTGAAGTTGGCAGTTGAGCGATCCAGTAAACAGAGGAGAGGGGCATGCACGAGTGTGCAGTCAGAGACGTGTCCATGGAATGCAAATCACCTCATAATCAGGTGAAATAAATGCAAATGAGGGTGATTTGTGATCCGATAAGCTGAACGGTATCAGAAATGTACACGGAAAGTAACCATGTACAGAAATGTAAAAATTAAACAGAGGCTGTAAAAGGCCAAAAAGAAGGTTGGCTATAGAAATGTAGGGATAGAAATGTCCAAAAGTATGTCCAGTGAGCCCCAAAAGCAATGCAAATCATTATATAATATTATTTTTTAATACACATATTATGTTTGTGTGGCGTGCAGCAACACGCAAACATTACGTTATGAAAATAAATAAATAAATTAAAATGTTGAAAAACTGAAAATAGACATTTGCAAAAATAATGCATTATAGTGCCCTGTATGCAGAGTATACAATGGCAAGTTTCAGCTGTTGCTAAGGAGGCAGGCCCTGGAGTAGTGAAGTATCCAGGGAATATGCAAGATCTGTATGCAAATGAGCTGGGTTTACTGAATAGCAAAAATGGGCCACTGTGTCCACAGATAAAACCTGTGTATGGCCAGAATTGTGCTGGTATTAGTAGGACAGGTAGCTGACATCAAAAGGGAGTGTGTCATGCTGTGTTTAGCGAATTGGAGCTCAGCGGAGCCTGTTTGCACTCAGCTAAGCACAGCTAAGCAGGGGATGTGTGTCCAGTGCTGCTAAGCTTTGTTAAGCTGCAGGGTGTGTGTTTTAGCTGGTTTAAGCTAAACTGAGCATGCTCTTGCATGGGGGTGTGTCTAAACTGCTGAGCACTGTGTATACTAGTGCAGTGGGCTTGCGTGCCTTGCCACAGTGCTTAGCAGTGAAAGAAATAAAAAAAAAAAAAAACAAGGAAATAACCTGGAAAAGCCAATCAAGTATAAATGACTGATAAGCCCTGTTCCACTGACACTGGGCCATTCAAAACATTCAGTGATAAAACTGGCAGGTGGAATACATCATAATCAGCCAATCACACAGGTCTCATCTGCATCACACCAATATAGAGTATGTATACACCCTTCAATTTGATTTTTCTCACATACCCTGCACCATTGGAATATACACTTGGAATTTTAACTGACAAAATGACAGGGGCTGCTGCTGCTCTGCTACATCTGTATGTGCTAGAGGCTGAGGTCAGTGCTGGTGGTGATGCTGACAACAGGCCTAGACTGAGAAGGAGAAAAGTGTTCAGGCCCAAGATAACCTTCCAGGGGCTACATGAGCTGGAGATAGTAGAGTGCTACAGGGTGGACAGGGACATACTACAAGAACTCACCGAGCTTTGCTGCCCTCAACTCAGACCTACAGACAACAGATGGAAATCCATCCCAGTGGAAACATAGATATGTGTAGCCTTTAGAATACTAGCTACAGGTACTTTTCAAAGACCTACTGGGGACATGATGGGGGTCTCACAGGCATCTGCATTCAGGATACTCCACCAGTTCTTGGCCTGCATGCAAACACATGCCAGTGAGCATATATAGTTACCCTGCACCCCTGAGGTGATGGCCAGCATTGTGTGTCTCTTCCACCATGTAGCAAACTACCCTGAGGTACTAGGTGCCATAGACTGCACTTATGTGTACATCAAATCACCACCTGGTGTGGAGGATAGAGTCTATGTGAACTGCAAGTGGTATCACTCCACTAACTGCCAGGTCATATACAATGCCCATGGCATTATCATGAACGTGTGTGTTGGCAGCCCTGGCAGTTATCATGACTCCCACATCTGACACACATCACAGCTGTACCAGACATTTTCCAGGGGGAGCATCCCATATGGCCATCTACTGGGGGATGCTGGCTATGCACTGGAACCTTGGATGATGACACCCATCAGAAATGCACACACACTTATCAAAGAATGCCATAATGAGGCACACGCACAAATCAGGAACATCATAGAGCATGTGTTTGGGCTGCTCAAGTCACTGTTCTGCTGCCTCGATATATCTGGTGGAGCCCTGCAGTACTCTCCAGCCATGTGTGCACACATGTTCACAGTATGTGCCATGCTACAGAACATGATCCTGTGAAAAAATCTGCAGCAGGAACATCACAAGGAAGGGACACACAACCCCCAGTAGTGCCTAGGTCCCCACAGCCACAGGGAAACTCAGAGGATGAACCCCCTGAGCCTGTCCCTGTAGGCAAATGTGGGTGTGCCCAGTATGCCCTGGCCTTGGCAAAGAGGCAACACATAGCCATGCACTGACATCTTAGGGACCTAGAGACTGACACCTCACTCTGACTCACATACATAGTAAAAAGGATGCCAGCCACAGCACACAACTTGCACCTTGCCATGTATTGGCTGTGCAGTGTGTGCGTCTGATAAAGTCAGCCCTGAAGCACTGTGATCTCAACTGCTGCAGGCACAAGGTAAGTCATTCTTCTTTACAACAAATGTGCCAGGTACTAGAGTATGGTAAGATATGTATGGACCTGCTGCATGTATTCAAGGGACTAGGGTGGGCTACTGGGATACCTGCAGACAACTGACAGCTAATCTGGGACAACAAGAACTCTCTGCCCAATACTGGCCACCCCATAATATACAGTAGGCTCCAAGGCAGCAAAACCCACTGCACTATTGAGAGAAATGACAAACATCGGGGTCACAGGACAGATGCATGACTGTCAATGCTAGAGTCCCCTACCCCTAACACACCCATGTTCCCATACAACTGCAGTAACATTATGTTTGCAAGGTAATAGCAGTAGACCACACAATCCCAGGGCTGGTTCAATCAACCTGGTGACATGTTCCATTTCCACAATATGCGGGGGTCAATGTGCTATGTATGTCTGTGGAGGATAGTGTCAGGAAGTAAAATGCACTGTCTGTTGCTGTTGTGGCTTAGTAGTCTAAGTACATTCCTATGGTTGATGATGTTCATGGTGCAAGACTGGCTGTGCCTACTATTTTGCATGTGAGCTACACCTATGGTAGGAGTTCTACAGACTGTCCATATGCCAGTATTTGGTACCACATGAAAGCTGGTCAAATCCAGAGACAATGGAGGGACAATGAGTCACAGATATGGATAGTACACAGCTCTGAGTAATCTAGATGGCGACTAGTAGAACAGCCTCATATTTCTGGTCCATTTTTTGTAACATTGCAGTTTTCTGCAAATTAGTGGCAAATCAATAAAAGTTGATATTAGAAAATAATGACAGACATTTGAGATGCAGACTTCATACCCTTCAGAAAATTCATGCTAATACAAAACCTGTTATTCTACCAACTAAGTTTGTAAGAGCAATATTAAAATATTGTTCCTATTTTGAGGACTGTGTCCCAATTTTATATATGGCTTTGTTCAGATTTCTTGCTCTAACAGGTTGAGAGGTATGGGCACCATGTAGCATTATAATGTCAATACAACACAAACTGTCCGAGGACATGAGCAGACATATGGGGCACAATGCTGGACATCCTGCAAAACAGGTACAGTCAGAGGTATGCAGTCTGTAACTCTGTGTGTGGTGTTACATCTTGTACCCCAGTCACAGCATACCTACAACTACATAGAGCTGCAACTGTAGACAAAGCCAGGAATAGGAACAGGACAAAGGGCCACATATAAAGAGAAGGATGAACTACTGGTCAGACAAATGTAGAATACACAGAATAGAACAGGTCATGCAGTAGCATGTGTTCCCTGCTGTGTATGGAGTCAGTAACTCAAATGTCTGTCAGCAGTTTCTCATGTCAGTCTATAATGATATGCCACTGATGTATCAGGAAATCACATTGCTATGTAAAACTTACCAGACATATGATGAAAATCTCTGCTCAGTCTAATACAATCTGTACACCCCCTAGGTAGGAATCAGATATTATGGCCTGCACACAGCTGCGGAATCCCTTGAGCATTATATCAGGGAAGCACTGGAGTATGTACTCAGGTGTAGCAGCCAATTGGCTGTAGCGCACAAAATCCCAGACTGAAGTACAGGTAGGTCTGGACTGGAGTCCCCTTGTAAGTACTGATGGTCACACTGGGCATGCTCCTACACTTAGCTAATGTCAGCCCATGTCTGAAGCCTCATCTGCCTGTAGAACTCAGATGTCAATATATCTCTGTGCTTACAGACAGCTATGTATACCTAACTGTATCTACCTATCCCCATCAGACATGATTACACTTATCTATCAGTATGTGGCACATATAAGGCTATATACGTATATGTACAATATATATATATATATATATATATATATATATATACACACACACACAAACACACATATATATATTATATATACATTATCTATAGAGAGACAGAGAGGAGGAGAAAGAGAGAGAGACAGAGACACAGAAAGGTGCAGAGTGATGTAGTGCTGCAGCCACTTGTACACCAATTGTTACCAGTGGTGCATGCAACGGGTTTGATGAGTTGTGTGCAACAGTAGGTAGGTAGGGGTTCTAATCTCACATCAGCCACAGTGTGTGTGTGTGTGTGTGTGTGTGTGTAGATATTTCACATACAGCAGCATACACCCACCCAACAGGCTTATGTTTTTGCAATGGTCAGTCATTTTGTGACCCTATGACTAGTTTCCTCCACAACAGTGGCCTCCATGTCAAGAGATGCTGATGTCATCCTCTCCAGTAGCAGTGGCACACACTCTCCACATTGGTAGACTTTACAGGGCCTGTTGATGTCATCCACCATAGAAGCACAGTGATACACTCTTCTGATGCAATAGCTCTGCGGCACATGTGATAAGTAAGTAGTACTATACGGTATATAACTGGATAGGTAGGGGTTCTACTATCCAAACTGGCAACTCTGTGAGTTCATGTGTGTGTGTAAGCATGTCTCCTTGTATTAGTGTGGCCTTCTTGCCTATGTGTGATGGTTATACAATTTTAAAGGCCTGTTAAACCCCCATTAGCAACCTTTTCAAGGACTACTGATGTCATCCACCTTAGAAGCACAGTTAGTCACTCTCCAAACACATTAGCTCCATGGCGCATAAGATAAGTATGTAGTACTATCATGTATACAACTAGATAGGTAGGGGTTCTACTGTGAAAACTGGCAAAACTGTCAGTGTGTTAGGATATCCTCTTCCAGCAGAGTGGCTGTCATGCCTGCTTGTGTGTGATGGTTATACAATAAGGGCCTGTTAACCCCCCATTGGCAATCTTTTCAGGGCCTACTGATGTCATCCACCTTAGAAGCAGTTAGACACTGTCCAAACACCCTAGCTCTGTGGCACATGCAATAAGTATGCTGCATTATAGTATATATAACTAGATCTTCTCTCAAAACTGGCAAGTGTGTGTGTGTGTGTGTGTGTGTGTGCATAACTATATCCCCTTGCAGCAGTGTGGCTGTCTTGCCTGTGTGTGTGATGATTATACAATTTTAAGGGCTTGTTACCCCCTAATTGCTAACCTTTACAATGCCTGCAGATGTCATCTACCTGAATAGTAGTGGCAGACACTCCACAAACACATAAGCAGCGTGGCACATACAATACGTATGTAGCGCTATAGTATGTACAACTAGACAGGTAGGGGTTCTACTCTTAACAAAGACAGTCTGTGTGTGTGTGTCCATTTATCCCCTTGCAGCAGTATGAATGTGTTAGGGTTACCACCTGTCCCACTATGAAAGTTGCAGTCCATGTTTATTCAGGTGTGCCCTGTGAAAACAACTAAAAAAATACAAATGTCCCAAGAGAGTGGGACAACAAACATTTCCTACATTATTCTAATAGTTGCATAAAACAGTCATTTTACATCATAAACACCTAAATGTTATGAGAAATAGGATAATCTAGGGAAATGCTGCAAAAATAAGCTGTTATATTGTCAAAAAAGTGAGGTTCCATCCTTTGCACTCACCGTGGGTATGGTTTGTCCTGCCAACTCTCACGTTACTACCAAAAGTGGCCCACGTTTAGCATTTGATAAGGTGGCAACTCTAGTCTGTCTTGCTTATGAGTGTGCAATATGTATACATTTTAAGGCCCTGTAAGTAGCTGCTGCCCCTAAATAACCCACATGCATGTGGGCATGAATGCTACCTGCACCACCCATATTTGTAGGTACTGACCAAGTTTGTGGACGACTGTAAGTTGGGTGTTGTCTGTCATTAACTCCCCAAATTATGTTAACATACTGCAAGAGGGTCTTACATCAACTGTAGACTGGTGCGAAGGTCCTGGACTTAAGCAAAATGCAAAAAAACTATATCATTATATCATTCGGCAAAGACATGGCCCCACTGCTTACCACTTCAACAGCAACCCCCTAAACACACAACCTGCGTTGAGAGACCTAGATACTCAGGTTGATAACAATTTCACATTCAACCATCATGTAGCTGCAGTGTTCAGAAAAGCATTGTATGTGGTTCATCTCATAGGTAATGGCATTGCATCCATAAAAAAAGGTGGTCATTACCTCTCTATAGTCCTCACTCTGTACACCAATATGTTACTACAGTGTCCCGTTTGGTATGTACCTATCCTGACATCTGAACCAACTGGAAAGGCCACGGAAATACCTCACAAAAGTAATCCATGGCCTCCAACACCTGCCCCATACAGACAGGCTCAAATCACTATTGATCCACTCGGTATCAGACAGGTTGCTCAGAGGTGGGCTGTGTCATGCCTACAAAGCAATGTTGGACCCTAACCTACTGCAGCTGCCCCATATCAGTAAGTCTAATCCCTCTCGCATTGCCTGCACAATAGGCCTGAATCTAATATATGACATCAACACAACCTGCTGGAGAGACAGGTTTGTCTCCCAGAAGCGGACCTGTCTCAGGAATACACTTCCCATACACCTCAAACAGAGTACCACGCCGGCCCTCTTCAAGTGCAACCATGATGAGTGGATAAGAAACCGCAATTCTCTCCCAGGGGTCCCAACTTTGTCCCTCATTGACAGGGATAAAATAATGGCTGTCCTTGTAAGGGCCCCAGGGCCATTACTCTAGTAACCTTCTATGATGCTATGGACCTATGATCCTACTGAAATCCCAGGTGACATGTATCAAAAGTAGATTCTGACAAATATGTCTAGACAATGTCTTATAGTTTCCCCTGGCAGTCTGGTTGATATGGATATCCTGACACAGTGTAGCAACTGCCTTATGTACATGGACAACCACCTACAAACACCACCAAGGAACACAATTTGTGAGAGATGCAATGACATGAAACTACAGCCCATGCTCGCTCCATCTCAAGCCCACATATCTGGCACTGAAAAGGTTGCCAACACAATCAGTACACCCTACACACCACCCACACCTACACAACACACGCCCACATATGCGGTGGTCATCAACATACACATCCCCAAACATCCAAGGCAAAAACACACATGAAATCCACAGGCCTGCACACCACATACCATGCATAACCACACACCTGTGTCCCACAGCCACTAAGGCATCACCATAAATCAAACATATTAGTCATAGCAGACTCCATTGTGAGACACACAGATGTGCATCTCACCAGGCTGTATATGGAGAAGGTCATGGTTACTTGTCTGTCAGGTGCCAGAATCTGCCATATGACATATGCACTACTGTCTCTCAGCAACAATTACTGTTATGAGTCTGTCGTAGTTCATGTTGGCATGTCTGACCTCAGACATACCTCCCTGGACTATATGACATGACACATGATTGAGCCAGCTGAGTATGTATCCAAGGCAGGTATGTCCCTAGCCTTAAGCAGCAGTCTGCCATCACCCAGAATGATGCCAGGACATGATTGACCTTAACAATTGGCTTGGTTTCTGACACCATTCCAGGGGAATCCACTACCTGACAACCTAGGATGATATGATCAACAGACCATGATACTTTGCCAGAGATGGCCTCCATTTGTCTCATCTGGCCTTTAGGCTTCTGGCCATGGCTCTTGTTACTGCCATAGTGCCTTTATTATGAAAAGTGGTGGGATTAACACTACCAACATGAAACTGTCAACAAATCACAAATTGAAGGCCATGCTGCTAAACACTAGTGGTCTAAACATGAATCTGCACCCATTGCAAGCTGTCTTAACCCTAGAGAATGCTGACATCTGTGCAGTCACAGACACATGGTTCAGAGCTGCAGAGAGCACCCCAGCCTTACATGGTCACCCATCCTATCAAACAGTAAGACCCAATGGTGTGGGCAGTAAAGCCAAGCTACGTGATGTTTCACTATATATGAAAGACATACACACCTCCAGGCTGGTCAACAGTAAGACACACAGGAGTCACTCTGTAGTTAACCATTGCCAAGACCCCTATTAAAATCATAGCTAGCTACTGGATCCCACATGTAAACAGGAATCCCATTCTGCCTATATGGACATGTTCACCTCTATCAGGATTCACCTGTGTACTCTGATCCTGGGTGACTGTAAGTACCCTAACATAGATTGGAAGAACAACTAGTGCCAGCACACAAATGCCCAGAGATTCATGGAATTTGGCAATGAAAACACATTGAAAATGCTAGTTGCTACCCGCACATGAGGTGAAGATCTCTGGGAGTTGATAATAGACTACATGGGTAAACAATACAGCATCTCCACAGTATCATATAATTTATAAAACCAATCATAAAGTGGTCACGTTTGCAGTCACTATCTCCCAAAACACCCATCTACCTAGGCTCTGACATGCGAACATCTCCAAAGTTGATTATACCATCATTCAGGAGATTGCAAACAGCTTTACAGCCCCCTCCCACTCTGTAGAAACTGGCGGCAATATCCACAAATAAAGCACTACACATGTATTTGTATAGATGAATGGAGTCAGGTATACCTGACAGGACTACATCATCCTCTGCAAGGATAAGTAAACCTGTGTGGTGGACATCTGGAATAAATACACTCTATAATAGGAGTGAAATATTGCTGTCCAAGACCAAGAAAGACCAGGTGCCCAATTTTAAGCAATGTCTCCTTAGCCTGCGCAAGCAAATAAGGGGCACTACTGAAATCCTGCACAGCAAACTCTGAGCCCACATTGGCAATATCCACTACAGACAATCATATCTCCTTCACATATGTCTGCAACCTCAAAGGAAACACCCCGACCTGCTCAGATGTGGTGGTCAAGTACACTAGATATACAAGTGCTGTAGATATACCAAACTTGCTGTCTGACAGAGTCAGTGAAAGCTTCACCCCCTGTCCCCCCATCAGGACATCTTCAGTACCTGACCCCTTCCCCTATTTCTAAGGAACAGGTCATCACTGCCATCTCAAAGTCATGGAATACAGCCTCCATGTGACCTGATCACATCACAGGATGCATCCTACATGACCTCAAGCATATACCTACAGCACCATTAGGCATTGTATGCAACCAAAGCTTAATACCACCTTTGTCCCCACCAAGGGGAGGTTACACACCTTCATCCCTTTACACTAAGGGGTAGCGTCTACCGATCTGGTACATTATAGACCCATCAGGCTAAGTAGCCTGATCTGCAAGGCCATTGAACAGATTATCATGAACCTCATTAACAAGGACATTAGCAATCTCCACATACTCAATCACACACAGTTTGGCTTTGTCAAGGGGGAATCATGAGTTCTATGGCCGACCATGTTTGCAGAAGACTGGATGCTGGGTGTTGTCACCAAATCTGCTAGTGATTTGGACATTCACCAAGAAGGTCTCACAGAGACACATGAGTGGTGTCAGACACATGGCCTCAGGCTGCATACCACAAAATGCAGCATAATCCCCTTTGGGGAGAGTGATGTCACCATAAATTATCACATTACTAACAGTGTCCTAAGAACGCAATCAGTCATGAGGGATTTGGGCACACAGGTTGATGGCACCATGTCATTTGATCACCATGTTGCTTCCTTTGTAAGGAAAGCCTTCTACATGGCCCACCTCATACGTAAAGGCATCTCATCCAGGGACATTGGGGTCATAACATCCCTCTATTCCCCCCTAATAAGGCCAATTATTGAGTATAATGTCCCTTTTGTCATGTACCTTACAATGCACATGCAGCAGCTGGGGAGACCACAGAGGTTCCTCACCAGGGAATAACAGGGCCTCAAACATCTACCATACACAGATAGGCTAAAAGCCCATCCCTCTACCTGGTTTCATACAGACTCCTCAGAGGTGACCTCTGTATGGCATACAAGGCGATCACAGATTCCACCTTGATGGGACTGCTGCACATCACAAGTCAAGCTCCAGTCGAGTAACCCACACACGCACCCTCAACTTGGTCTGTGACATCAACAGGACTTGTTAGCAGGTCAGATGCATGTCCCACACACTCACCCAGCTGTGAAATATTCACCCTATCCATATCAGGCAAAGCACCTCTTTACCCTTGTTTAAGGGAAATCTGGATAACTGAATGGTAAATAGGACATACACCCATGGGATACCACCTGTCTCCCTGTTGGACTGCGCCATTGGGTGCTAACTTGCATAAACATGGGGTAAACTCTGGGCTAGGCTTATGAGGGCCTCAGGACCAATAACCTAGCAACCTTCTATGATCCTAGAAATACAGGTGCTGTGATGGACTATGTTGTTATGTCTCCACACCCACCACTGCCATCTACTGTGGTGCGTCCCCTATTAGCGATGTCCCATTACCATGTCATACACCCACCATCCGACAAATAGGTGAGTGGTACTACAAGTGAAGTGGGACAGTCCAGCAACATGTATGTGACCCAATGACAGACAGCACTGCAAACGTGCTGAGGGATATCCTCCTGTAGGTATTCAACATCCACAGTACACAAATGTTTGTAGAATGTGTACATATGCTTGACATATGTAAACTCTCTGCCAGACAAATGTGGATGCCTGCAAACAGTTGGATAATATGTAATGGTTGTCTCCAGACTGTGGGGAATCTGGCTGTCACATGTCAGACCCCTCAGAAAACAGTTATGGTACATTAATATCTGGTAATGTATTAATTCCCTTACTTTGTATGCTCGATATTTACAATGTGTCACTGAGGCCAGGCCAGTGTCCCCCACTACTACTGGCTATAACCTGCTGTCCTGCTGCTTGGGGTCAACAGGTATGCTAGGCATAGCTCTCAAGCGATGAGATATGTGCGTCGAGTACACAGTGTCCTAGCCAGAGTACATCAGGAACAATCACGGACACCTGGACAACTTTTGAAGTATGCTTGTGAGAGATTCACAGACTGAGAGGAGCTGATGACAGTACATCATAGGATATGCCAGATGCATCCACCAGTACTTACTGCAACTATTGTCTAAAACACAATCCAGTAGCATTTGTACATGAGATGACCATTGTTGGAGGGACTCAGAGGGCCAGAGCTGTGATCTATGTCACAGCAGACAGAGCCAAAAGGGAAGCCTGTAGGTGCTGGACAGCTGACTAATAGCAACATGTCATTCCATGATATGTGCCACAGGCCTACTGCTGTAATCCCTGTTTTCCATAACTGCATCCTCCCACCTGCGTCCCACTACGTGTGGACTTCTATTATCTACCTGGTATAGTGCCGTTCTCCTTTATGTGCAGAAATCCTGTAGTATAATGTTTATGTTCTCGCAGTCTGTCTTAGTAAAGAAAGTCACAGACCTCTTTACATAGAGAGCAGCTTGCCTTTTTTAGGTAATGCTCATGAACAGGTGATTGCCTGCGCACCAATCTGTGGCTCACACTTGCAAACTGCATCCAGAACAGCTGGGTTATATTTCATTAGCCAATGGCATGCACCACAGTGCTATATTTAAGGCCATCATGTAAGCCTTGGCCCTTTTCCTGGCCTGTGAGATGTACATTCTTGAGTTGTGGGGACTACAGCATCACATTGGGTAGGTAGAAATACTCTCCTCTGTCTGGATTTATGTGGTATGTGCACAGTTTGGCATGCTATGTTTGGCCATTGTGAACAGACATTCTGATTATGTGGCAGTTTACGGTTTAATAATGTGGGTTAAGGTCACTAAGGGGACAGATAGATGTGAGTGTCATACATCATTTGCATCAGAATATGCATGCTACTGCAGTAGCTGCTGGTCTATCAGCTGTGTGTGTTTGTAGGGGAAGACTGTGACACGTCCCTGTGACTTGACCATTCTCCCCACCACTTTCTGTATGGGTGTTGTGTGGATTCCCTGTTTTGGTGTTTGGGAGGTATGGTAGGTCTGTAGCAGGTAGCTGAACATTCTGTTGCATATGTTGAAGGCTGCAGCTGCTGCATTCTGGCCAGGAGTCATACTGGGGATTGTGAACACTTTGGGGGACAGCAAGCTGTATATGTCAGTGAGGGAGCAGTGTCAGCTCTGTTGTCACAGAATAGCCAGGGTGAGGGTAACCATAAAAGTCCAGGTGAGGCATGTGTCTCAGGTACATATGTTATGTAATAGTGCCAACCAGAGAGTGATAGGTGGCATTTAGGATGCCTGTACATATTTGTGAAGTGTGTCCCAACCTACAGGCCTTTGATGTGCTAATATGGGGGGCAGTGACTGCAGTAGCAGCAGCGAGCTCTGCTTAAAATTGCAGGGCTCAGTCATTTATTTGTTGTTTTGACAAGCATGTACTTGACGTGCAACAGACTGGAATGGAAGCCTGGACTGTGGGTGGCAAAATGTACAGCATGCTAGGAATGTAACAGATTGAGCTACTGAGTCAATACTATAGCAGGTGTATTTGCAAGACATATGTGCATGCATGCATGCAGACTGTTACACAGGATTGGCATGAACATGTGTGTTCGGATGGGTATGACATTTGACACTGAACTGTATGTCATGATTTTCGAATCTAAATCTTTACTGACTTGCCAGTACTTCAGCACACAGAATACATTTTGTGACAACCATGCTAAAGGTAGGTGGCGCAACTGTGGACATTCTGCAACAGTCTGTGTAGTTGTCAGTTGCACCTGCTATCCTAGGCCTCACATACATCACTCAGCATTTATTTGGCTGTGTACTGGTTTGGTGTCTGCATCACAGTCCCAAGTACGCTGTAATTTTTCCCATTATATGTAAAAGCCATGTATCACACTCATTCAGGATATGTGCATGGAAACACCTGCTATACTTCAGAGTTGAGTGACCATGTAGGCTAATGCACTATGCCCTAATTGGCAGGGTCCTGGGTTTCAGACTTGGCTAGGGTGATCATTTTGCTGATGTGCAGAACAATGTCAGAAAGCCCCATTTAAACCCATACTATTTCCAAAAAAAGAAAAGAAAAAAGGGGAGCTAGGAAAGTGGTGAAATAGGGAAGAGCAGGGGGAAAACAATGTGAAAGGCAGGTAGGGATGTGCTGGACTGGTGCAGGAAAGGACCATACCTCTCCATTTCTTGTACAGCAACAGGTGTGCAGGTTGTGAACAATTTAGAATTTGTAGCCTCATATCTCAGAGAGAGGGGTGTGGGAACATAACTGTGTTGATCAATTGCTGTAATGATTAATTGTGGGCAGTGTACTTGGGGGTGAAATGGAGAGCTATGTATGGGATGATATATTTTTTTGTGTGACAGATACCAATTTGTTTTTAATTTTAAGCAGAGAGTGGAATGTTGGGGTAGGGATATAGGTACACGTGGAGAGGTAAGTTGGGTAGGAGAGGTAGCATTTGCAAACAGACAAGACAGACAAGACAACAGACAGGGGCAGTGTATGACACATGAGGGGGGTACACACCTTGGACGAGGAGTGTGTTGTGGAATCAGAGAGTCATATGCCCCCAGACAGCAGCAGTGAGACTGAGATCCCTACCCACTGGCAGTCATGACTGCTCCTTCACAGCCCCAAAGGTGGCTGTGCTGAGGGCTGGGTGCCAGGCCAAGCTTGCCCCTCCAGGTTGGCCAATTTGCCCTCAATCCAGTGCAGGTGATCATCCAAACCATGGTGGATGATCCTGCGCATCATCTCTGGTAGCTGTTGATGGCTGATAACTCCCTTTCTGCACCCACTCCTGGGGGGGACAGTCCCTGTTCCCTGAAGCGGTTCCACCCATAGACAGTGCTGCACCAGCAGAGGGGGCAGCTGCAGGTTGGGTCCCAGACATGCTGGGACCTGGTGCCAAGGCCGGCTGAGGTAGGGTAGGCGGATCGCCAAGAACCGGCCTACCCAGTCGAGCAATGGTTTTGAGGTTTTTCAAAGTGTATAACTTAGGAATGAACAGAACATTTTAACGTTAGTTATAACAGCATGCCAAGATGTTGAAGATAACCCATTATGATAACATTGCATAGCATATAGAACACAACAATAAGTGGGACAACAGTCAGTATTGTAACAGTATGTCAGTAACGGATATGGCATAAGGCCAACATCATAAGTAATTCAACAAGGTATGTTAGTATGCAACCATTGTAATATATAACAATAATAAAACATAAGGCCCAACATAACATTTTGAGAACAACATATGTTAAACATAAACCATACCTGATGTATGACAATAATAAAGTAGGATGCAGATAAGGGGTGGGAGAGAGAGAGAGAGAGAGAGAAAAAGACATTCTATTACTACCAGTATAAGCTATATTGTTTGGAACAGTACTCTTATATACTCTACAGGTCTGCCCTTATTTTATGTATACAAGTGCCCTATAGTTTCTTTATCACCTACATACTTCTCAAGCCATACCCATGGGAGAGTATGAGCCAAGCTGCAACACCTACAAGTACACACATAGAGGGGACTATGACATATTAGGGGAACATATGTGTCTACCAAGGTGTACTGTGGACTGATGTATTGTGACTGTGCTATTGAGATAAATCAAGCGGCTGTTAAATCTGTGTCCCAGGAATTTGTCAACAATGATCACAGTATGTGGCAGCATGACACTTGAGAGATGTGCATCGGGCATAGTACAGAGTGTTTACACTTATTATGCCATCCTTGGCAGGCCTTATTATGCCATCCTTGGCAGGCATGCAGTTAGACTTTCAGTAGACATTCACAGACACACCAGGCATACAGCCATACCAAGATTAAACAGTTTTGTTTGTTTCAATAACTTGTATTAGTATTGTACTTATTGACTTGTAATTTACTGAAGCCTTATCACTTTGCTGAGCAATGCTGTTAACACTCTGGTACATCTGGACACACAAATTAGTAACCCATTTGAACAGCTAATACGGCCATTTATTTACCTGTAATTCCTGTGGGGTTAGAACATCTGTTACCAGTACATAACTGTTTCTATAAATATTTAGTAGTACTTGTCCCTGGATTTGAACCCTGGTCTGTCAGCATACCTAACATTTATCACACTGAGTACTGAGCCACTGATGAGCATTGATTGACTAATATATACCTAGAGCTCACCTGGTAACAAACTGTGACCTGGGTAATAGAGGTAGATTGTTATGCAAGACTGCAGTGACACTTGAACACACATACATGAGATTCATACATGACAGAGATAATAGGTGAACTGTGGATTAATACTTTGAATGCAGGTGTACACAATTAAGCTCTAGTGGGTGGGAATATGTGTGATAGGTACAGACCATATTGGAGTGCTGAGTTGCCTACTTGACCCATATACAGTTGCACTATTATACCTTAGCTATTACTATTCTAGGTTCAGATCTTATTGCAGAACAAATATCATACTGCATTATATCTTGTAATACTGCTCCACAGCTGCACTTTAGCAAAACAGTCTTCATCAGCTAACCTTCAGTCACTTCATGGTATTATTCCTGTGTTTATTTCACAGCACTTGTAATACTCAATTTATTGACCAACAGCCCAAAATACACACATTTTGCACAACAGTGCTTTATTATGGGTGACATCAAGCAGTGATTGGTATACATCTAACAGTCTTTATTGAGGAGCACTTCAGATGATGCAGGTATTGCAAGACAGCTGTAATTCCACAATGTATACAGTAGTAACTTTATTTCTTTAACAATTATGAATGCAGTTGAACTTTATTTCCTTTAAATTATTAATACAGTAGAAACTTTTATTTCTTTAACATTAAAAATTAATAATTGTAAAGTTTTTCTGTATGTATTCTGGCAAATCTGGAATATGTATCTATATGTTCTTGTATAAAAAAATCTAAAATTGTAAAGTCTTCTGTATCTATGTACATGTGGAGCTTTTCTCCCCTGGCATCCCCTGAAAATGGACCTGTATCCAGTTGGACTTTCCAGGTTAACACATTTAAAATAAATTAAAATAAAATAAAATTATTAATACAGTAGTAACTTTATTTCCTTAACATTAGCAGCTTTCATGCTTTCATCTATATTGAACTGCACTTGGCATTACTCATTTCTATCAGTCCAGGTCTATGACCACATTCATTGCAGTACACTCAAAACAGAATATACCTATTGGCAGTTACAACTGTTCTCTTTCTTATTTATATGACTATAGATTAAAAGATATATGTGTACTCACCACATTCATGGCACAACCTGGCCAGGCGCCCTGCATAGGCCTCCATGTTGCGAGCTCTCTACTCTGCAGCTGTGGGGAGAGAAAAACACCATTATGCATACCTGTCTATCACACATGCAGATTAGTTATTGGTAAAATAATACTAACGATACTTCCAAACTTGTGGCGCATTGTCATCCCAGGCACCTTGGATCCAAGTGGCCAAGATATCCTACTTCCTACACTTCAGGTCAGCACAATGGTGAGGCACCTCCTCACCTGTGTGGGGGATACCAGTTGAATTGATGAGGTCATGTGCTAGCTGGTCCCAGGCCTCCGATTTGTATTCCAACCACTGGTACTAGCCCTGTAGCAGCCAGATGTCATGGACTTTTACTAGGAGTCCAACGATGACCTTGTGGTCCAGAATACCCCACTGCAGTGCCCGAAAGGGCGCACCCTCTCCAACTCCTGCCATAGTATTTGCACGGGTCAAACTCCAACTGGTTCTGCTGTATTCCCACCTGCTGCACTTAAATAAGCCTGTTTTGTTGCCCTTTGCCAGCAATGGGCCATTTTTAAAAATGTGGTGCTTTGCTTAGCACTGCACAAACCCGCTGAGCTCAGCTGAGCAGTGCTTACACTGGCAATGCTTAGCGGTGTGTTAACCAGCTTAGCTGGCCTATACAGTGCTTCAATGGGCATTGCTAAGCACGGCTTTGCACCTCTTGGCAATCCGCAAAAAAGCCTAGCACTGCTAAAAGATTCCTGGTTTAAGCAGTGCTTGGCTATGCTTAGCTGTGCTTAGCAGAGCTTACCTGAGTGTAGCACTGCAGTATTTAATAATATATTTAATAACTGTATACTTGCAAAATGAATGTTCAATAAAATGTCTGTGCATACATATAATATTCCATCAAGGGTGTAAACATACTCGAGTGTATTTGCAACATAATCACACAATATTTCATCCGGACTTAAAATAAATCACAGAATGTGTATTTACAAAGTAACTTGTCTCTGAATTTGAACTCTGCTCCTATTGCACATGAGGTTGTCACACTAAGCATTCAGCTACGTAGCCATGTGAAATATTGTTCTACTTTTCCATATATCTCTGCACTATGTTTAAGCACCATGCCATGCCTCTCAATCCTGCTTAGGTATGCTTAAACTCAACCTTTCCTAAATAATTAAATGTACCTGGTTTCTATTTTTAGATGTCTAGCACATGTCCACAGCTAAGCACCTCGCTGCGCAAACACACACACACGAAAAAAAAATGTTAACATTTATTAAATTTGAAAGTGCAGGGTGTGTGTTACTCATCTCCAGACAGTACTGTAACACACCCACTATACTGATTCTGTAAACGTGTTACATGGCTCTCCCTCACTAGTGTGCCTTCATTAATATACAAGGCATGCTGCTGAGGAGAAGCCGCAGACATGGCCATGTACCTTCCATGTAGGACTTACACTATTCCTACATGGTTTTTATTAAATCCCCAAGTGGGTATCTCAAAACTACCAGCAAAATTGTCAATTCAAAAAAGCTATCTACAAATTGAAATGTTTTATTGCATTAAATAACAAGTGGCTCAATTGGTAAGAATGATGCCAAAAATACACACATAAACTTGTAAATCTGCTACAACAGTATGAAAAATATACTGCTTTTACCACATCAGTATAACTATTAGCAAATGCTGGATCAATCAAGAGAATTTACTTAAATAACTGCTCACAGATTGGAAAGAAGCCTTAGCAACCAACTAAGGAAATCTGTAGGCAATGGTGTTCAGTTCTGGCCTGCAGAGTAAAACTTAACATGAGAAAAATAGAGCACCACAAAAATAAATAAATATATAACATTTTTAAAACCAAAAAGCTGCAGTTTTATTGCACCAACAATATTTTACAGCAATGAGGAAATCTGTATAAAATTAAGGTTTATGAAATTATTTTTCAACAGAGGTGTACTAAAGATGTTGAGAATGAGGCAGTTTACACAGACCTAGACACATAGACATACACAGATTACACTCACCACACACACATCACACAAATGCAGACACATGTACACACGCATACATGTACACACACACACACACACACACACACACACACACACACACACACACACACACACACTTCATTCGAAATGGCAAAGTTCAGAAGTAGTGCCTGTGTTTCACATTTGAATGCTACACTTGTTCTGAATGTCAACAAGCAATATTGGATGCTCATCTCTTTTAAAAGTCCTGAGCAGCAACAGCTTCATGCTCATTTAATTGCGCTACACCACAAAATTTAAATGTGCATGCATCAAAGATGCATGCCTAGACACTGATAAGTCCTTAAAAGATAAAAGTAATCACATGCACAGTGCATTCTTAAAGCAGAAATTTATGTTTTGTGGCAGGCCCCTTGCCAGTAGGCCTCTAAGCCAGTGGGCCCTACGTGATTGCCCAGGTTGCCTAGAGATGAAAATGGCTCTGATGCTGACAACAAAGAGGTGAGTCTGCACAACTAAGAAATGCATGTGTTTCTTAGCGCATAAAGTGTTCAGAGCCAGTAGCAACAGACTTATATAAGAGTTCTGTTTAGCTAATTTGCATGTGGTATGGCCAAGTAATTTTTTTATCTAATGTGTGTGTCTGTGTCTGCATGAAGATAATCAAGCACTGTACTAGCATTACATTCTGGTCCCTTGTACAGGTGTGAGCCATGCATGATATTCTACTCAGTTAAGCATTGTTTCCCCCCTGCCTGGAAGGTCTGCTTCTGACACTCTGGGTCTGTCATCCATATCTGCACCGATGTCAAGAATTCTGGTGCAATCCTCTTCCAATTTATCTGCATCTCGAACAGTAGACAGGAACTTCTCACTTTCAGTTATTCATGTTTCTGTAGTATACCTACTCCCCTTAGTCACTTGTTCCCAGGGAAATGCAGGGGCCTGATGGTGAGCAGAGGTTATCATGTCAGTTGCTCTGTGTCTAATTAAGTAGTAAGTTATCCCATGTCCTCCAACAGCATTAAGGTCATAGACCACCTGCTGCTATATCCTGTCTCAGGTAGATTGGTCATCTCTACCTCTCACTAATAAAAAAGCTCCATGGCAATGTAAGACCTGAATAATGGCCTCTTTTTCTGCATTACTATATGGTGGCTTATGGGGTACAAATGTCTTTTTAGCTGCCATATACATGTATAATAATATGAAACAGGAAACAGACACAAACAATTAAATGTATAATTAACATACAGGATGGCTGTGAGTGCAGTTCTGTGTGACTGTAAGGATCCAACATGCACACAAATAATTTGTGTGTGTGTTAAGTGCTCACTAAGGCTGCACACAAGTTAGGCTCCCCAAACCTACAACCCCCACCTCTGCAACAAATGATCCTAGCAAAAAAAAGAGATATATTTAAAACTCGTATATCAGCACAGATCTTGTAACACTTCTGGAATGGAGATAACACAGGTTTAATTTTCTAATCCATTGCTGCCTTAACAATAACAAGTATAAATGCAGCATTAGAAAATTAACACCAAACTGTTATAACTACCATATCCACTGTGAAGTTCAGTCTCATAGAAATACACAAACAAAACATGTTTTTCTACTAACACAGATACAAATGCAGGACCTTCTTACATGCTTACAATAGAATCATCTGCAATAAGTGTGCAAACATGACATATAAAATAAAATAATTTGTCATGTAGCATTCAATAGCATAATTGTAGAAATCAGCAAAAGATTAGGAAAGCAGCCTTCAACACTTAAACCAGAACTAAATATAAGCAGTTCAGAAGACCTGAAGAATCACACTCCAGAGATGCCCAAAAATATGTAAATGCAACTTTTATTTTAACATAAACACTCAGATAATTACGTGATTAAGTCTGTGGACAAAAATGTAATTATCTGAGTGTTTATGCGAAAATAAAAGTTGCATTTACATATTTTTGGGCATCTCTGGTGTGTGGTTCTTCATGGCCTTCTGAACTGCTTAAATATAATTGTAGAAATGCAGACATCGCTATAGCAAAAAGAAGTAATAAAAGTAAATGAATTTTAAATAATACAAATGCTTTTCAGCAGTCACTGCACTTAACTCTTAATGTTAAACAAAAAGCATTAGTTAACAAATAACTGCACAACCTGTCAATACAGCACCACAGAACATAGGTAAATCCCCCAAAGTTTTATTTTACTAGCAGAAGTGATTCAAAACACTCTTCCCAATACAATACAAAGGCTTTTTCCAAATGATTACCTTTATATCATGCAGAGTTAGCCCTCTGAATATGCAAATGAGGTGATACATTCTTAGCATTTCTGAATACCAAAAGCCAAATTAAGTGTAGGGGAAGTAAACATGTAGTGATGACCTACATGATTACATGTACATGTCATAGCAATGCAAGGAGGAGCATTGAAAAATTTTCCCTGTTAGTGGCTTGCAGGTGTGTATAATTACCTTAACTTTTCATGTGTCTATGATTATCCTAACTGCAGGAACAATCAGCTTTCACAATCTCCCCTCTTTGATATATAATTTCTAAGGATGTGTCAGGGAAAAGAGACTTATCAAAAAGTCTACAAGTACATTGAGTGTTTTAGGAGATGGACAGTCCAAACATTCAAATGCTGGATTTAATGACAACAGTTACTGTCCCTTAGTAAAAATGTTGTTCTAATTAAAGGGAGAACTTTAAGCATTGTTAAAGATAATATATGCAACTAAACAGAGAAGACAGAGTTGCTATTATGAAAGCATAGATGATGAAATGAGTCACCAGACACAAAGAAAGTGATATACCTGTAGTGTTTGCAGTCTTTCATATCATGTAAGTGTGTGCCAAAACTGTTTACAAAATCCCAATCATTCAGACATTCACTGTCAAATGTGAAAGGACAACTTTCATAACTTGTTCCTGTTGCACATTCAGTAGGACTTGGTAC
>NC_056749.1:253605293-253644038 GCF_019279795.1 Protopterus annectens
GTGGAAATGAAGTACTATGATGAGGTCTAAAACGGTGCTGGGATTTGGAGAATCAATTAGAGTTAATGTACTGCATGAGTTGCAAGCACATGCAT
Source organism: Protopterus annectens (assembly GCF_019279795.1). Taxonomy (NCBI): domain Eukaryota; kingdom Metazoa; phylum Chordata; order Ceratodontiformes; family Protopteridae; genus Protopterus; species Protopterus annectens. Next base: position 253,605,389 of record NC_056749.1, read on the forward strand.
TTTTCTAGTACTTCTGGCAGTGGGTATAGGATGGCAATAGGACTATAGCTGGATGAGTTTGCTGATATGCTACCTTTGTGGAGTGCTATTATATACTATTTTCCCAAATGGATGGGACTTATCTCTTTGATATGGATCAGTTTACCTGCATGGTTACAAGAAAAGACATGGCAACAACTGCTGTTTTTCGTATTCTTTTGCAATGTATTTGGCAGATAAAGAGGTTATTTTCAGTTTTAGTAGAAGTTTTCTTACAATAGAAATGAAGACCAGGAGGAAGGAGAATTAATGTGTCTCTTTTGAATAGGATGTGGGTAGAGAGATGGGTGCATTGGAGTCCATATTATGACATCAAAATCCCAAGTGAGTGAATGCCTGTTTACCAACCTCTAAATAGTGAACGGTCAATTCTGTGATTGTTCACTACAGTGATTTTTCCTTGGGTAAAAATGTCTTGGCCAACCAGAAGCAAGACAGTATGCAAACCCTGTCAAAGTGTGTGTATGGGGGGGCTTCACCTCCACACCCCCCAGTGAGGGAGGCTATGCCCCCCACACCTCTCCTAACTAAATATACAAACTCTGAGATCACACTACAGTGGGGAAAAGGGCACATTCACGATGATGGCCAAGTGATTTTTTTTCCCCTAGGTAAAAACTCACTGTAGTAGCCGTTCATGGAAATGACAGTTCACTGTTTATTGGCCAGCAGGGCATTTGCTGACTTCAGTTTTCGATAACATAATATAGACCTGATGCATTGTTAGTATTAATCAGGGATTGTATTGTGTGTATAAATCAGGAGTTGAACTGAGATGGTTTTGAGTCAGTGGTTTTAGAGGTAAAAGGAGAGGGTGTGGTGGTTTGGTCAGGATATATTAGTTTTTTTTAGTGATGACCAAAAATGTCTTGGATTTTTTGGTCTTTATATTAGAGTTTAGTACACTAGGATTGTTTATCTATTTTAATGCAATATTTAGCAGGGTTTCTGTGATGCCTAATGTAGGAAATGTATTATGTGTTCTACCTTTAGGTCATTTTTGCCAGGCTTTGTCTCTTTGAAGTATAATATTTTTAGTTTCTTTATTTAGCCATGGTGCAGAGCTTGATTTTACTCTTTTTATTTGTTAGGGGTGCGGCTGTCAAGAATATTTATAAAAGTTTCATTTATGTGTGAGACAGCAGCATCTCCTGGCACTGATTTCAATATGTTCCACGTATAATGAATTAGAATATTAATAAAGGTGTCTGCCAAATATTTGTTGTATTACACATTTTATTATAAATGATGTAAATGAATATTATTTATTTATTTGTTGTTGTTTGTTAACTGGGTTGGTCCAACCGAGCCAATGGCCCATTTTCAGTGGAGACCTGAGGAGAAAAGCTCCAGTTATAGTTACAGAGCTATAACAAAATTAAAGACTACAATGGCTATACTAGCAAGAACTTATACATCAGTATTAAAGTAAGTGTTATACAGTTTTATTTTATTAACAGAATATGTGTACAGTAAAGTAAGGTAATTCAAATGCAAAAAATATTTACAAGTAAAAAGTGTAAGTGTACAGTAGATAATATAATTAGAAAAAGAAAAAAGTGCTGCTGATGGGAGTGAGAAAAATGGAGTTAGGTAGCAAGTAGTTAGTACATCAGGTTGGCACCCAGGGACAGGACAAGCTCTTTTGCAGGTAGTTTTTAGGTTCAAGTTTGAATTGGTGTTTATGGGAGATGCTTCTTATGTTAAAAGGAGTGGAGTTCCAAGAATGTGCTATAGAGTATTTGTATAGGGATTTTCCAATAGTTTTTGATGGTTTGTAGATTTCCAGAAGATGCTTGTCAGGTGTACATAGCTGACATTGTGGGTTATAAGGAGATACGATATTAGAGATGGAGGGGCAGGAAGTGGGGTTATAGAGAACTGAGTGTGTGTATGCAGTTTTGGAAGAAGTAGCAGTTTTGGGAATTCAGGCCATTGTAATGACTGAAGGGTGAGGCAGTGGTGGGATTTGTAGGGGAGGTTAGAGGTGAATCTAGCTATTTTGTTGTATGCTTGCTCTAGTTTGGTAAGAAGAGATCACTGAAGGTTAGTAAGGATTGGTGCAGTATATAGAAGAGAAGGTAAGAGAAGAGATAGGGCAAGAGAGGGTTTGGTGGAGGGTAAAAGCAGTTTATGACTACAGTATAGGAGACCGAGTTTTTGGTGTTTTTTTATGCATTGATTGATATGAATGTTGGATTTTAGTTCATCATCGATAGTGACACCAAGCAATTTAGTATGTAGTTCAGTTATGATGTTGGTTTTGTCAAGGGAAGTAATGGAGAAAGATGATTTGAGATGTGCCGTAGTTTTAGGGAGGAAAAGTAGAAGTTCATTTTCTTTGAATTTACTATTAGTTGGTTATCATTAAGCAAGGTTTCAATGGAAGTGAAAGGGTTTTTGGTAAGAGCAAAGAATTCAGGGATGCTATGGGCTGTGGTAATAAGTGTGGAGTCATCAGCATATTGTAAAAGGGTAGACAGATTAGTAGCAGAGCATAGTCTGTTAATAAAAATGTTGAACAAGAGGGGATCCTGAATGGATACCTGGGGAACACCAGTGTTGATAGGCAGAAATGGGGAGGAGATAGTTTTGCCAACATACAGATTGTTGTCTATTAGTTAAGTAACTACAGAACCAAATAATGGAGGGTGTAGAGAGAGGAAATTCAGAGAGTTTAGTTATTAGTGTAGGGTGAGAGACAGTGTCAAAAGCTTTTGAAAAATCAAGGAATAAGCAGGACACTTGAAGGCTATTATCACGGGCTTCTGCTACTGTTTGGGTAAATGAGAGTAGAGTGGTAGATGTGCTGTGGTGGGGTGTAAAGCCATGCTGGGTGGGAGTTAGCAGATTGCTATCGAGTAAGTGTTTAATTAGCTGAGTATGGACACATTTTGGAAAGGAAGGAAAGTATAGTGATAGAACAATAATTTGATGGGTCAGTGGAGTTTCCTCCTTTATTAAGAGGTATAGTATAAAAGGATTTCCATATTTCAGGGACTAGAGCTTCGGTAATAGAACAATTTATAAGAACAGAGATAGGGTAGAATTGCAGTGATTTTAATGATGTGAGGAGGTAATTTGTCAACTGAGGGAGAACAGGGTTTGAGTTTGAGGGATTTAATGAAGACAATGGGAGCAGGTTGTAAGGAGAATGAATTGGTGGAGGATGGACTGGGAGGTACAGGCAGCGTAGAGGTAGTGGGACTATGTTGAGTTAGTCTTCGAATTGTTTCTATGAAGTGATTGTTTAGTAGGGCAGCAGTGTCTTTGGCTGTATTTAGAGGGAAGGGGTTGGGGGTAGGAGGGTTACCAGGGTAGAGGATTTTATTAATAGTGGACCAATATTTTTTAAGGTTTTTATGTGGGCTATGTTGGTTAGAGGCAAAGAATGCTTTTTTGTCTTTGACCAGCTTTTTACACATCTCTGAGTTCTTTATAATGTTGGAGTAAGGGGGCAGTTTTTCATTTTTGACCCAATTTTTCTAGGCAGTATCTCTCTGATGCATAAGAGAGCATGTTTGCTTGGTTAACCAGGGGGCAGAGCTAGATTTTTACCTTGATTTTTCTAGATGGTATCATGCAATTGAGTATGTCAAGAAATATCTTATTGAAGGTAATTATGGCATCATTAAGGGGGAGGTTATATAGGAAGGCCCAATTTATGTTGGACAATATAGAGTTGAACTTATCTGGATTGAATTGTGTCAGATTATGGTGTTCTCTATAAATGTGTTCTCTGGGGGAGTGTTCGGACTGCCTATTGATGTAAGTGGGGCAGTGGTCACTCAGAGAGTTTGGGAGAATGCCTGAGTTATGACAGAGACTGGGATCAGAGGGGAGGATCCAGTTTATTATAGATCCAGAAGAAGAATTTTTGTTGGTCCTGGTAGGGGAAGATATGAGTTGGTGAAAGCCATAGAGATTTAGACTAAGGTTAGGAGGAAAGTGAAGCCCAATCTATGTTCACATCACCAAGTATAATGGTTTCATAAGGAACATGTTGGGTGAGCCAAGAGAGAAATGTTGAAGAATAGGAATATCACCTGGGGTATACAGACAGGTGCATAGCAATTTTTTTGCTAGGGTTAATATGACAATTTGCAGTAAGGATTTTGGCAGGAGCAAAGCTAGGTGTGGAAGATGAGAGTGGTGAGAGAGTAAGTTGGTCTGAATAGAGGATGGCAACACCGCTTCCTCTCTTATTTGCTCTGTCTGCACAAAGGATGTTGTAGCCTGGGGCTAGGATTTCTGAGTTAGAGATGTGAGGTTTTAACCAGGCTTCAGAAAGGGTTAAGATATGAGGGGAGTTAAGGTAGACCCAGGAGTGAAATGGTGTAATTTTGTTAACCATGCTTTGGCTATTCATAGAGAAAATGGATAGTGATTTAGGTGGAGGAGTATGAAATTGAGCTAGTGTCTATGGGGGTGAAGTAGGGAGAGTTTGTTTGTGAAAGGAAGGGGTGGTGGGCCCTGGGTTGGGGTGGATGTCACCATCTAGGAGTAGAATATCAAAGTAAGTAAGTAATAGGGAGAGTGGGTTTAGAGTACAAGTGTACTAGGTTTTATATACTTAGAGAGATATGTTTGGATATATTTTGAACATTAAGAGATATGATGGGAAGACTGGAAATAGGAAAGGAGAGATTAGGAGTGTGTGTGGGTTGATATGTGGGTGGAGGCTGTAAGAGAGAGTAGGAGATTGTGTTGGGTAATGCAGTGGTGTATGGTATGAAGTAGACAGTGATAAAAGGAGTAGAAGGGGGATAGTGAGATAGTGGGGTGTCATATTGCAGAAATTATAAGGTGAGTGTTTAATAGAAAAGAGTGTGGGTGTTGTTTTATGTGGGGAGGATAAATGAGATGTAAATGGATAGCAGATAAGGGATAGGATAGGGTGGTAAAGTGACAGTACAAAATATAAGTATGTGATTTAGGGGAGAAGTGCAGTAGGGAGGGGGAAGGCTGATGGGGAGGGATAATGAAGTTGGATAGGGTGATTGGCCATACAGTGGAGGAGAAGAAGTCTAGTCAGTACAAGTCTAGTGAAAGTAGGGGTGTGTGAGAATGGGGGTAGGGTAGGGGAGCGGAGTGAGTCCAAGCTTAGTGAGGGCAAACAGAGCAGGTTTGCCCAGTTGGGAGAAGCACAAGATGATCAAGAAAAACAATTTGTAAGGTATGGCATTAAGCAGGTAGGTCAGGGAGAAAACAAAGCTGACTGAAGGGTAGAAAATAATAACAAGGGTGGTAAGGGCAGGAGAAGAACAAGGTATACAGTTTTAGCAAAAAAGACCTTTCTGTGATTGTGGCTAGACACTGCTTAAAAGTCAGACGACAGGAGCAGCTTTTTAACTGGACTGTGTTGTCTGTTAGGTTGGGTTTAAAGAAAGAAAACTAGGGCTAAACGCTCAATTTCATTAAGCACTGTGCGGTTCTGTAAAGTCTGCTCCGTGAGCTACAATATTTGGGAATTATCTAAACTTGGTCAAATACTGCCACCTAGTGGCTAAATGAGGACATTTAGAAGAAAATAAAAGTGGAAAATGAGTGTGGAAAAGAAAAAAATAAGCAGCAAGAGAAAGAAAGGACAGAACACTATGGGGGAGGTTTGTGCAGACCTTGGAGTTACAAATGCTGAAAATGCGTATTTAACAAAAATAAGTTGTTAGCAAGTTGATAGCAGGAGTAGGCAAGCACATACTTAATTACACAGTGAGAGTGAGCACTCTGTTTCCTCTCTCTAGAGATCTTTTCTTGGTGATTTCCACGGGGCACAGTTCTGCTATTAAGATAAAGAGGTAGCCAAAGGGAAGGAAGACACTGGTCAGGCTAGCGAGTAAGCTGAAAGTGAAGAGAAACACACAGTGATGCCGTAATAGTAGGCAAGAGGCAGTAAGAGGAGTACAGCAGCAGTACTTACATAATTATATAAATATAGATATAGATTCATAAATTAACCACATGTTTTGGCTTGACATGTTGTGATGTGTAAATGCTTAATTGTAATTCCCTGAGGAACTGAAGTGTGACAAAATTCTGCTTCTTGGAGTCCAATACATGGGCTTTAATATGCAGGGATTTCTTGCATGTTTCTCCATTGCCATAAACAAAACAAAAAGCTTGTCTTACAGTTGCAACACAATACGTTTCAGTAATGCTTGTGTGTGTGTGTGTGTGTGTGTGTGTGTGTGTGTGTGTGTGTGTGTATATGAGCCAGAAATTCTGTTCTTATAACTACTACCTGCTATCGCCTGTTTTTGTTTACCAGCAAAATATGGACGATTAACATGTGTACGTTAATATCATCAGCAGTGCCTACTTCGACACACTGTACAACAACATGCCATAGTAAAAAAGTTTCTGAATGCCTTAAGACAAAAATTAGATGGTGATTTATTATCACTCATAATTCTGAATATGAATGGTAAGACATACATTACTAGTTTACCATACAAAGAATTATTGTAGTAATGTTATTAATTGTGTATTCATTTGTTTTCTTATCATTATGTAAACTACCTAGTTTGACAAAACCTTTTGAGTGATGACTTGGGCCATATAGATAGCATGGGCATTAGTCCTCCAGCTCCAGGTGCAGTATAAAAGTATGCAACTCTGAGCAGTAAATGATATAGTACAGTACATGGATTCAGAGAAACCTAAAAGAACACATGTAGGACATCCAGATTCAGCTCTGGGCATCCCAGCCAAGAAGTGAACTGGTGAACCCTGTACTCACAGTACCAATTTACCCTCCTATTAATTATATCACATACAATAATTTGCACAGGAAGAAGTGGATAGAGCACATTGCTACGTACATATCAAACCAAAGATTATGAATGAAACTTTTCTACAATTTATGGGATAAAAGCTATGAGTATGGTATAGATTGGCATCGATGATAACTTTGTGCATGAGGCTTATACAGAATATTTATACATGGCATCTGAGTGCTTGGTGTCTCAGATTCTGCTTTCATTAGGTAACAAAAGCTATCTGATTTCAGGTTCTACAAGCACTCTATGCAGTGACTTTAAATTATATAAACATTCCATGTAGTAACTTCAGATTCCGTGATCATTCCGTGTTGTGACATCAGCTTCTGTAAGCATTCCATTTACTAACTTCAGATTCTATAAACTATCCATGTAGTGACATCAGCTTCTGTAGGCATTCCATGTAGTAACTTCAGATTCTATAAGCATTCCATGTAGTGACTTCAGCTTCTGTAACCATTCCATGGACTAACTTCAGATTCTTTAAGCATTCTATGTAGTGACATCAGCTTCTGTAAACATTCCATGTAGTAACTTTGGATTCTGTGAGCATTCCATGTAGTGACATCAGCTTCTGTAAACATTCCATGTAGTAACTTTGGATTCTGTGAGCATTCCATGTAGTGACATTAGCTTTTGTAAGCATTCCATGTGGTGACATCAGCTTTTGTAAGCATTCCATGTGGTAACATCAGCTTCTGTAAACATTACATGTAGTGACATCAGCTTCTGTAAGCATTCCATGTAGTGAAATAAGCTTCTGTGCACATTTCATGGCATGTTCAGCTTTTGTATGCATTCTATGAATATGTAAAGCTTATCTAAAACAATCCTGACTTATTTTTTGACTGACTTTGCAATTGCCTGGCAAGAGAAGATTTATTTTGATTTGTATTTCATATTTTATCTCTTTTTTCACTGTTCATAGTAAGAAAGAGATAGCTAGTAGACAGGATGATTTACTTTGATTTCTATTTTGCTGTTTTACCTCTCAATTTCACTGCTTGCTGTTAGAAAGGGAGTGTTTTCAGACAGGCAAAATCTAGCCAGCACAATGGGCCTAGTAAGCTAGAAAGTCATCCAGAGCTTATCTGAAACAATCCTGTACTGGTTTGTGATTTATTGAACTTTACTTTTATAAAATGGTGTGACTGCAAGATTAAGGAAACAGGAGATACTGTGTATGATGGAAAGGAAAGACAGATTTTTTTGTGACTGGCAGAACTGGTATGGTAGGTCAGAGAGATGACTCTATTGTATTGAATTTATTGTTTAGTTGTACATTGTTAGTCTGATTTTCTCATAGAAGTTGACTTAAAATCTCTTTGAATACTGTGCTCATGTTTTGATACCCTTTTCTTTCAGAATTCTTTATTCATTTGTAGAAGAAAATGGATTCCTTAAAAAAGTATACCATTAATGATTTGCTAAACACGTATCTTGTGCAGTGTACTAAATGCTATGTAGATTTACAGGTAACACTTGAAAACACTGGTGACCTGTATTCCTCATATCAAAAGTTGGATGATTATCTTACCATTACTAGACGTAAATCTGTACCTTCTGATGATGATGATTGCACTTGTGCAAATGGCACAACTTGTAGAACTGTTGTTACATATATTAATTATTGGACTGATGAGATAAATAATACTAGGCAAAGCGCAAATAGCACAAATTTAGGAAAAGAAGCATCTATTTTCACTAAAGATCAATCAACCCCTATTAAACATGATATTACTGAAGACAACTTTAGAATTCAGTATTCAAATATTCATGAAACTGAAGAATTATAGCATGTACAAGAAAGTAGGAAAGAAACATAGGAGATGTTTACAACAAGAAGGAAAAAAAATGATTAATGTTTATAATGCAAAGGAAATGCATATTAAAAAGGCACTGCTTTCCTTTGTAACCTACAGATTACAGGGAGTGGTAACATTGCTCTATCAGAAAACCTTCAGTCTAGAGAAAAAAGCATTGTTTTTCCAAAAGAGAAGATAGAAAAAATATGTAAGAGAGAGGTGAAAAGGAGGCAGTGGTGGCTTGTGATATCAGACTGCAGGACTGAAGACCCCCCCCCCCCAGCTGTGAATCACAATGGTACAATCCTAAAAATCCTAACCTGCGCATAGAAAGTGAATCTGGACTGTTGCCTTACCAGTCTGGATTCAGGAAGAAGGCAGCTGATGCTCCAGAAGTCTATATGGTGCTAATCACATAGACTGGAAGGGGATCAGACTGCAGTCTTGGAGCAAGCAAAAAAAAGTTTGTGTGTGTTTAATGCCCCAGTTGATTTAAACTGGTAGCTGAAGAGAACTCTGGATACCTGCTGGTGGTTAGAGAATACCTCAGGCTAGAGTCCTGTATCTTGGGTGCAGGTAACAAGAGCCTGAATTCCTAACCCATCACTATTCGTGAAACTTTTGCAGATTTTTGCCTCATATTTTGTTCTGTTCTGTTCCTCATAAAATCTGTGGTTTTCTGAATTTTTAATTCCTTAAATGTTTGATGGTGCATTGGTGGCATTGTTGCCTCACAGCTAGTAGTATTCTGGTTTGATTCTTAGCTGGGGTGCCTTCTGTGTGGAGTCTGCATGTCCTCCCTGTGTTTGTGTGGGTTTGCTATGGTGTCCTCCCTTGTTTCAAAGACATGTGTCTGCAGTATTTCTCCCTGGGCCACTGCTGAAAATTGCCTTTTGTTCCAAGTCAGACTATTCTGGTTAACAAATGTTAAATAAATAAATCTGACAGGCATTTGAATTTCAGACTTCATATTCTTCAGAAAGTACATAGTAACGCAAAACCTTTTATTCTAGCAATTTTCTAAGTTTATAAGATGAATATTTGAAATTTGTCCCTATTTTTGGGACTGTATTCCCCCATTATTGGCTTCATCCAGATTTTTTATGCTAAGGTTGAGAGCTATGGTGAGAACTGAATTCACTGAATATGTCTGAGGGCTGTATTCTCCCATTACTGGCTTTGTCCAGGTGTTTTGTGCTGCGGTTGACAGCTATGGTAAGAACTGAATTCACTAAATGATAGCCATTTAAGTTTCAATCTTCCTCTCTTTCACAAAATAGCTGATTTGGCATAGTGGTATGTTGCTCTGACTGTTTTGCACAGGGTCCTGGGTTCAAGACTTGGCAGTGAAATGTATGGTGGTAACACAGCATTTTATTCTAGCAACTTTCTAAGATTATACAAGCATTTTTTTTAATGTGTCCCTGGCTTTTGTCCCCCCCCCCCCCATGAAATTTTGTTTTTTTCCAGATTTCTTGTGCTGGGAAGTAGATTTAACAAAGGAGCTGATAGCTGCAGGGGAAGAGAAGTTTAGTGCTGCTTATGCCGAGACTGCTTGCATTGTTAATATCACAACAGGTAGTATACTTGCTTTTGATGCAGAAGGCTGTGGGTTCTACTCCCACAGGGGGTGGATACTCCTGTAATAAGCATGACCGATTTGGTGAAGATACCTAGTAACTATGAACCTGTTATCAGTTTGCCATCCATTCTCTATTACAATAGTACTAGTTTATCATTTTTTAATGTAACGTAGGCAATTTATTCCTCAAGGGTAACAGGCACTTTATTTGTAGATGAAACAATGAAATATAAAGTTTTTTGCTAGCAGCAACCTCTTTATTAGTTACAGATCTCTTTAATGTGGAATTATTTAGATTACTTTTACTTCTGCAGAGGTTGTGCATATTTACTGATACTGGTGAATTGTAGAAGTTTGAATATACCTTTATGATGGAAATGTTCTCAATTGGGCAGTTTTGTCATTATTGGGGCATGTATTTTGTTTCATTGTTTACTGGAAAAATGTTCAAAACAATACATTTATAACACCCTCTAACAACTGTACTTATTATACAAGGAATATAATTTAATACAATCAGGAAGGTGTATCACGCGACACATGTATGTTTTGTGTGCAAGGGGCCTATCATTTGAAAACAGCCCAAAGTTAATCTTTATACTAGCCAAATGTATTTTCTTTGAATGTGGATTTCAATGCTGTTTCAATGAATGTGAGTTTCAAGGGCAGAGAAGTTTTAATGATAAGTCTATTTTCATTGTGAGACTGCATTGCTTTGTTTAGCAGCTGTCTTAGTGTTTGTGCTGTAAAATGTGAAATAATTTCAAATGAAATCCAAATCATTGTAGAAGTAAAGCAATATGCACATTACAGTGTTTATGGTAAATGGGGTGAAATAGCCAAGTAATGGGACATTGGAATGACTGCTGGGGGAAGGCTTCATTCAACCATGAATTTGTGAGGAGGAAGGATGGCAAAGACAGCCCCGGGTGAACTATACCTCTCAATTGTCCAGATTTACACAGAATGAATAGATTTTTGCTTCTTATTTTTGGTTTGTTCCTCATAAAATTTGTTGTTTTCTGGCAAATAATTTAGGAATTAAGTCACTAAATAATGATAGACATTGAGGTTTCAGACTTCATAACCTTCAGAAAAATGCATGCTAAAGCAAGACCTGTTATCCTATCAACTAAGTTTATACAAGAGCAATTTTAGTACTGTTTGTATGCTCCCCCAATATATTTGGCCTTGTTCAGATTTCCTGCATTAACAGGTTGAGAAGTACATGCAAATAAATTGCTTTATAGAATAAGGCATATCCAAACCTCTCAACTGTCCCCGATTTTGGCTCAAAATGTTGCTCTCCCTCTAATAATCCCTCCACAAAATGGCAATTTTTGGAAGAAAACGTGGAAGGTTTACAATTAATAAATAACTGTAATAATCAGAGTTATAGATTACTTTTATTTCAGAAATGCATGTAGATTCATTTATTTTGTCAGCTGCTCAAGTTAACAATACTAATATTTAAAAAGTGTCCCTTCTTTGACAGGTGCCCAGCTGTATTGTGTGGCTATTTTATATTTTTTGCATCACATTTGGTCCATTTTTCATAAAATTGTGGGTTTTTTTGGCAAATTAGAGGCAAATCATTAAAGATTTCATTTAGAAAATAATGACAGACACTTGAGTTTCAGATTTCATACTCTTCAGAAAATTCATACTAATGCAAGACCTACTATTCTATTAGAAAGTTTATAAGAGTAATATTTAAATATTGTCCTTATTTTTGGGCCTTTGTCCCACTTCTATATATGGCTTTGTCCAGATTTCTTGCTCTGAAGTTGAGCAGTATGACAAATGTGATAGGGCCATCACAGTCAGCCAGAGACATTTCAAATTGTGGCATACTTGTTGCACCCCACTCCCCGAGGATGTGACTATGGATGTGTCCAAGCAAGGCAAGGAGCAGTTATGCAGTGTAAATGTGCAGAGTATCCCCCCATCCAAGGTAGACACAAGTACTAGAGTGGCTTTTCATCTGTCCTTGCTCGATTTTGCAGAATGTTCTGGTTTTCTGTCATATTTTTATAGTGTTGATTTATGCTTCTTATTATTCAGAAAGTGCCAATTGCTCTGTGTTTAAGTTGCAATGCTTTCATGACCATCAGGTAAGCTTCTCTGAGATTATAAGATGCAAGTAAGCTTTAATAAGCATACTGTTAAAGAATTACCAACACTGAAAGCCTTTTTGTTGTTGCCATGCAGAGAATACGTACTTAACTAGGTAATGTATAAGCCTTGGGTAATGAAATGCATATGACAGTATTTGTAATAAAGAACAGGATTACAGTATTTTAAGTATCTCATTACCTTTGTTGGAGACTTGCAGTCATCTTTGTAGGTTTTACCCGTAAACTAAACAAAATACCAATCAATCATGTGTGGTCCATAACTTGTGCAGTAATCCTTTAAGCAATTTATCTTGAGCTTGTTTCTTGTTTGCTGTTCATTTTTTACTTTGATCATGTTTACCCCATGAAACAAGTAGATAGTTGTTGTCAGGCAGCAGGTCTTTTTTGGATAAGAAACATTTTTACAAATATGGGTATCACAGATATTGCTACTTTCAGCATGTTACTTGATACGTTTATAAATAGAACAGCAGTGCAAGGAGAAGTGGTTTGAAGTGAGTGCTGCTTGTTTTTCTTATACTTGATTTTGACTGGCATTCCAGTAATGTATTTAAAAAAGTAACTTATTTGTTCATGTCTCACAACCTTTTTGTTTCCATCTAGATATTAAGTAAACTGTCATGCAGCCAATGCATTTAAATATTTTTTTCTTCTACACTTCATTTTGTCCTGATTGAAATCTCATAATGACGGTATGGCACCCAGGGCAGCATATTTAATTAAAGTTCCAGGTTTTGAGCACAGCTCCTCCCCTTTCTCATTGGCCGCATCCCTTCCCATTGGCCCCACCCATTCATCTGTCTCCTGCAGCCCCCCTTTGATTTGAAGTCACCAGCCGCCACTGAAAGGAATAAATAAAATTTGAACTTGGAAGGACTGAAGAACATTACTGTAAGAAAAAAAGAGAAAGACCAAAGTAGACAACATGGCTCAAACTGTGGATATACAAAGCCAGCTGGATGAACTGTAGTCTTGCAAATGTAGCAAACCATGAAACTAGGGGGATTAATAAGACTAATGGTGATGAAGATCATGCCTTTTTTCACAACTGATAGATTAGCTATACTGAATTAGACACTGGAGAATCCTCAGATTTGGCCAGAAGTGATATACTTGTAACTGGAGATTCAATTATTAGAGGAACTAATACTTATATTTGCAAAGAAGATAGTGAATATTGAATAGTGCTATGAATATTGAATAGTGCTCTGCTTGCAAGGAACACAAATGCAAGATGTGGGAAAGGACTTAGAATGCCATAACATAAGAAAGTATGGAGTTCATGTTAGTACAAATTATCTCATCTTCAAGGATTCTCTGACTTATAGTAGGGAACTTACATCCCTGTTAAACAGCATAGCTTGTAAAAGTGTTAGAACATATTTTTCGCAAATTACATATCGGGCCAGATTCATTAAAAGCTACATGAAGTGTAGAGAAAGTTTTGGCGGTGTGATGATAGCGCACTGTTTAATATTCATTAAGTGGCTCTACATGACATGTAGAGCCATCAAACAAAGAAAAAGGCAGAATATGCTAATGAAAGCATAAAGAACTTAAGTTCATGCTAATTAATTAATCAATCCAACATGGCAGAGCAATTCAATAAGCTATAAAGCAATCATGTACTCTTAGTATAGGCTTTTGCCCAGCACACCAAAACTGTTTGTAATATGGACACAATTACACTTATTAAAAGAAAGAAATATGTTACGGGCTGCTGCTGTTATTATTATGCTGTATGTACAATAGGCCCTAAATCAGGCTGCTGCTCTTGCTATTGGAAGATCTCGGAATAGAAGAAGAAGAAGAGTGCTTAAACCACATTTAATTGATCATTGACTGCATGAAAGAAATTGTGGAGAGATACAGGGTGAACAGGGAAACACTAGAGGACATATGCTACCTCTGCTACCCTCACCTCAGGTCACAGGGAAATTGTGGAGAACCCAAGGTATGCTTAGCATTTATAGAGACCTGCAGGGGATATATTACGGTGTCACAAGTTAACAGCCTCCAGAATAATAAATCAGTTTTTTTTAAATGCAATGTTACTATATGCAAAGGAACATTTTTGTTTCCCATCAACACTACAGGAGAAAACAAGAACCATGTAGGAATTCTATTCAATAGCATACTTCCCAGATGTTTTGGGGTTCATAGATTGCACTCAAGAAATAAAAGCCCCATCTTGGAAACAGAGAAGGAGGTACCTCAACAGAAAATATTTCCACTCTGTAAATTGCCAGATTGTCTATAATGCTCAAGGGATAATCTACAACATATGTGCAAGTAACCTAGGTAGTTTTCAAGACTTGTACTTATGGCACATTTGTGAGCTGTATACCAGGTTTGCTAGGGATGACATTCCTAGAGGGCATCTAGTGGGGGAAACATGTTATGCAAGGGAATCGTCACTCATGACACTCATGAGAAACCCAAAAAACCTCAATGAGCAAGGCTACAATAAGGCCCACTCTCAAACTAAAAATATTAAAGAATGTGTGGTTGTTTTGCTTAAATCAAGATTTCAGAGACTAGACACATCAGGAGTTGCACTGCAGAATGTCCCGGGTATGTGTGCTGAAATATTTACATTCTACGCCATGTTTCATAATATCAACAATATTCAGAAACAGCTATATTTGCAAAAATGGGGTATCGCTATGGGCATCCCATGTGCAAACTCTTTTGCAAATCTAGTAATATATTTTTGGGAAAGCAAACATTTACAATAGTGCACTTAGTAAGAGCATTACGTTATATAGACATTTTGTGGATAATGTTTTTATCTTAAGGGAAGGGGGAGTACTTTGTTAAATACAGGTTTGTGGTCTCACACTCCCACTCCAACATTGATTTTTTGGATATATCTCTTTCTGAAAGACCTAGATGGAAACATCTCCGCAACATTATTTCATAAGGCTTGCTGGCGCAATGGGCTATTATGTAATGATAGCATGCACCCCAGACACATCTTCCCTAATATAGGGAAAAGTCAGTTTTTGAGGGTCTTGAGGATATGTAACAAGGGTGAAGATTTGGACAAAGAAGTGACTAAACTGGGGAAATTATTTGAAGATAGAGACTACAATAAGCACATGATAGAAACAATATATTATAGAGTGGTATATAATAAACAGGATGCTAGTCCAAGAACTACAGAGATGGTGGCTAATAAGACTTTTAGAGCTAACAAAACCAACAGAATGAATAGAGTTGATTTTGTTACCAGATATACCAGTAATAATAATGGTTTGGTAAGGTACACTGTTCAAAAGCATTGGCATTTGTTAACCATGGACAGATCTACAGCCACGAAATTGGGTGACATGCCAAGCTTCACCTATAGGAACAGTAATAATCATAAACAATTACTGTGTAATGATAAAAGTAAATTAATAGAAGGGGGAAGATTAGGTACCTACCCCTGTAGGAGCTGTAAGATTTGCAGTTATAAGTAGGAAACAGGAATTTGTTCATCCCACTATGCTATTTGAGTTTAAACCTAGGTTTTATGCTGACTGTAAAACCACCAATTTAATATATCTAGCCACATGCAATCTATGTACTTGCAAAACACATCTCGGAACTCCCTGTTTAGTTTCAGGGTCCTACATTGTGTTCACATGGATGTGAGGGGAGGTGATGCTAATAATCATTTAGAATAAGTTGAGTTAAGGTGGATACTGAGACTCCAAGCACACAGATATCCAGGCATTAACAGCAATGTCAGTATTAAGCCTGTCTTAAATGGGCATAGACTTAGAAATATAAAAAGCACTGAAATGAGATGAGATCATGTGTATTTAATTAAGGATATGTGTGACTTGCTTTTTGATAGGCTGTCTCTAACTATATAGTAACTTTGTTTCTTAGATTATAACAGGATCCGAAGAAGCGTAGCAATATGTGAAAGTGCTTGTCATTTTGTATCTATTTTTATACATTTTATTAAAAGTGGAGTCTACTGTCATGGTTGTCCTGCTGGTTTTTATTCCATTGATGTTTCATAATATAATCCTCAGGAAGCAGCATCACGAAGGACAGCAAGGGGCAGGACCACAGTTTCAAGGACCACAGGCAGTGCCAGCAGCAGGTACAGATGAGGAGTCTGTGGGAGAATCATCAACTGCAGATGGAGCTGGCAGACAGAGGATTACACAGTATGTCCTTGCTCTGGCTAAGAGGCAAAGGATAGCGTACACAATGACTGCATAGGTCCGAGCCTAATACCCCCCTCCCCCCACACACACAGGTAAACTGACTCTACAACCTTTACTTAGGCATGTAATAGCCATTTTCTGATAGCATCAGACAGAGACAGCCCCCAAGGACAAATTTGTTAATTGTAGTAATGAAAAGGTAACTGTGGAACCTGTAAAGAAAAAAAAAGTTATATAACTGAGTACTCTCGTTTGGAAATCTGCATATGCCCCAAATCAGAACCTTTGTCTGAGGTGTACAGTTATGTCAGTAATATCACCTCTGTAAGATGTTTGCAACATAGTTACATATTAGAAACAATAGTGTGCATCAAGCATTTCAACTGAACACTGCCTATAAAACAAATAAAACAACAAAAAGCAGTAGGCAGGCTAACGAACGACCGCACTTTAAAACTAATAAGCAAACAGCAAAACAAACCAATGGTCATAAGATGTATGGCTGTAGAAGCATAAAAATGTATTCACAAATAGGTAAGCACTTTCACCACCTTCCCGGTGGCTTCCTCAGACCATTTACATCAACAATAAAACTTCACAATTAATAAATAGCTAGCTACTCACATTTACTTGCTCAATTAAGTTCCAAAGAGTAAATTATTTCCACCTTTCATTTTGAATCTCAGAGCCTCATCCCCTAGTGTATAACTCTGTGCATTGTCCATGATGTCATGCGACCAGCTCAAGATTCAACTTAAAGAGAAATTTTTACTGTGCCAGAATAGTGTAGCAGCTCATGCCTCAGTTCCAGGTTATGAACAGCAACCCCAAAACAGGACACTGCCACCAGCATGCTTCAACGTGAGGATGGTGTTCATTTGGTGATGCAAAGTGTTGTTTTGTGGCAAATGAACCTTTTGAGATTGTGGCCAAAAAGTTCAATCTTGGTCTCATTAGACTATAACACATTAACACATTTTCACATGGTTTTGGTGGACTTCATGTATTGTTTTTCACATTTTAGCTGGCCTGGAGGTTGCTCTGTGTGAGAAAAGGCTTCCATCTTCCAACCCTACCCCATAGGCCAGACATATGGAGAATACAGGAGATTGTTGTCACATGTAGTACACAACCAGTACTTGCCAGATATTCCCGCAACTCCTGCAGTGTTGCTGTAGGTCCCCTGTCAGCCTCCCTGACCAATTTTGTGTTTTGTCTTTTCATCAGTTTTGGAGGGGCATCCAGTTCATTGCAACGTCACTGTTGTCCCATATTTTCTCCCCCTTTTGATGACTGTCTTCACTGTGTTCCATTGTATATGCAATGCTGTGAAAATATTTTTTTACCCTTCTCCTGGCTGATCACTTTCAACACTGAGATCCCTTTGATACTTGAACGCTCTCTGTGAACCATGGTTTTTGCTGTAGCAGGCAACTAAGTAAATGTCAGGAAAATCCTACTAGGACAGCTGATCATTATTTGGTGTTAATCAGAGTGTCTTTAATTTATGGCAGGGTGTACCCAAGAAGACCGAATGCTGTAATTAAATCCAAAGGTGCTTCAACAAAGTATTAGTTTAAGGCTGTGCACACATGCATCCAGCTTATTGTATTTTTTTTATTTTTCATATTTGTTCTCCTAACAGATTTGTTTGTTTTTCAATTGAATTGTACAGGTTATAGGTCACATTAAAGGTGGGAAGAGTTTTGAAATGATTTATTGTGGTCTCATTTTTGTAGACACAAAAACCTGGCATTTTAACAGAGGTGTGTGCACCTTTTCTATCCACTGTATAAGAGTAATATTTAAAATATGTCCCTAGTTTTGGGCCCCCCCTATTTTGTCAGTCTTGTCCGGATTTCTTGCACTGGCAAGTTGTGAGGTATGCTACAGATATCTCCTGCAAATAGGCCCCTGTGATGACCACTGTGATGCAATGCAGTTAACCCCACCACAAGTGAACATGCACATATTGCAATATGGCTAAGAGTGACAGTTGTGTGCATGGTAAAATGCATGCCCTTAACATGCCTGAGGTATTGGTGAGCCACAACAGGACAATTCCATACTCACCAGCTTCAGGCTGTTGTCCCACAGCCAGACCAGAGGGACCTATGTAGTTGTAGGAGAGAAGTATTGTCAGCAGACTCACATGTGGCATTGGTACAAGATGAATGCTGCTTTTCTGCACATGTACAGTACAAGCTCTGATACTACACAATTTGCTGTCCTTCACCATGGATGTGCACTTCTGTGCATTACAAAACCCCACCCTCAATTGCATTTTGACCTGACATATGCATCTAGATACTCTATGGATGCCAGTATGGCTGCTACAGTAGTAGATTGATGTCCACTGGGACCTTACCTGGACGATCCTCGCCCGTTGTCTGGGTGCCACCCACTTCCATAATTTGGATGTCTTGACTTTGCTGTTGTTGTGTGGTGGCTGCCCCAAGGATGGCAAGGAACTCCTCCATATGTGTAAGTGGGGCCTGTGTAGCAGGACCCCCACCTGTGGCTGTACAGTCCCTGGCCATGGCAGCAGCCATTCACCAGGCATGGCTGATGAGGTCAGACGGACGATGCCTGACCTGCTCAGTGATATATTCGTGCCTGCTGACCAACGTTGTTTAATCTGTGGATGAGGTCATCCCACAGGGCGGTCCACTCTCGCAGATGCTGTTGGCTACAGCCAGACATCACCCCATGGTGCTGGATTATGGTGTCAATGATTGCTGATGTCTCAGCTTCCATATATGGCAGCAGTCTGGCATGCTGCATTTCACCTGGAAGACATAAACAGAGAAACACATCACCTGACCTCATACATTGGTCAATGTTATTTACAGAACCTGCACATCAACATTGGCTAGCACTGGCCACCAGTTACAACCACATCATACCCCTGTCATCTATCAGCACAGTATGAGCTTGCATTGCACTACTGGTCCTGATATGTCATGTTCCTCCCAGTGAGGGCTAGCAAATTCCATAATCCCCCATTCATCATTCACTTTTGTGTAGAGGAATGACAGTAGCCGTCTTCCACACAGTTGGGATGTTGTTGGTGCTCAGGCTTTGACTACAGTGTGAAATGGAGCTGGAAGCACAGGCCTGAGTTCATGTAGGATGCAGACAGGGATGTTATCAGGTCCCATGCAGACTTAATTTTGTTTCCTTTGAGTAGACATTCTGGACCTGCTCCCTGATGATGAGGGGAGGGGTGCAGGTGCTGTGCATATCCACCTATACTGATTGGGGGAATGGGGGGTGCTGTTTTCACTTAACCTGTCTGCAGACGTTTGGCTTTAGCTATGGTGTGTGTATGTGGTGTAATTTCCCACCAGTACAGGGTGGGTTGGGTTGTTGCCTCTGAGATTGCAGACATATGTGAAGACAGCTTTGTGATTGGCCTTGGTGGATGTGTCCAATTTGTACTCATAGTTAGCCTTACAGTGATTCACTTGTGAACTTATATGCTTGTTCAGACAAATGTGGACTTGCGTCCAAGTTGGTTCTTTCTCCTACTTGCCCTGTACAGCCAGTATAGCAACCTATCATGTGATTTGTATATTGTTGCTGTCCAGCAAAGGGGATTACTCTACCTTGGTAGAGGTGGGTTTCACGAGTCAGGTATTTCTGGGTCCATACAGCTATGTAGGTGCTCATATAGCTGTTTGCAGTAGGCAAGGACATGAGGTCATTACACAGTTGGACATTTCTTCAATTTCAACCTGATAATTATGCTTATTCTAGTACCCATTTTTTGTGTCAGGGCAATGCAACAACCAGTAGCTGTAGACATTTATATCTGTTGGATGCACTGAAACTAAGATTACACATGTGTACAACATGCACAGCTTATTTACCTAACATTTTGCATTTTATGTCTGTTGTTTTGAGGTTTTCAGCTACACCTACTCATACATACATGTGCACAGGTAATACCTGATATACATTTCTGTTCTATGTCAGTATGGCACACTGTATTTACACACTTGCTGCTCAGTCATACCTCTCAACCTGTTAGAGCAAGACATCTGGATGACAGCACACATAAATGGTGGGCAATGGCCAAAAATTAGTGATACCTTACTAATACTGCTGTAACACACTTAAGTCAGTTGATAGCACAGTAGGCATTGCAATAACAGAAATACCCTGGAGGATGTCCGACATTTGTATGTATGCTATTATGTTCTGATATCAGTCCTCACAGATTTGCCAATGATTTGCCAGACATAACACAACTCTATGAGTAAATGACTACAAATATGAGGCACACATGTGGTCAGTGTGCAGAATACTGGATAGCTGAACAGTATGAGCTCAGTATATCACATGCAGTTCAACACATAATTCTGTGACAGTAATTTACTATGCACATACCCTGTATAGGCCTCTTAGATTTGTAAGACAAACGTGTATCATAGTTGCATTCACAAGTAACATGTGGATATTTACGACATTCCAGCAGCTGGCCTAACAGTGTCACAGTCAGTATTGTTCAACAGACACTCCAGTAGTAGTCACATGTGAGCCGTCCTTTCCTTGGGTGACTCAGGGGCCTGAGCTGTGATCTATATCACTGCAGACAGAGCCAAATGCTATGGCCATAGGTGCTGTTCAGCAATATATCAGTACAGCAAGTCTTGTTGAGACATATTTGTTTAATTTCCTATTTCCCGTTATTGCATACCCCCCACTGCATTCCATTACATGCTTACTTGTTTGACATACCTTTTATTATTTCCTCTCTCTCTCTCTCTCTCTGTCTACACATGTAGAGGAACACACCTGTTTTGCATAGGCAGCAGCTTTCCTTTTGTAAGTACTGCTCATAAGCAGGAGATGGCCTGTGTACCAACTGATGTTCCCCACTTGCTAATTGCATGCAAAAGAGCTGTGTTGTTATTCCAATAGCCACTGGCATCGCAACACACTCCTATAATTAAGTACTTCATGTGGCATTGCTCCTTTTCCTTGCCTGTGAGGGGGATATCATGGAGATGTGTGAACTACAGCATCACAGAGGGTAGGTGGAAATACCTCTTACAAGACATGTGGAGAAAGCACAACAAAATGGGGGAGAAGGGTCCAGACTTAGTGACAGAATGTAAGTATTGCTTTTATACAGTTGGAATAATGCTAGATTAACAGTGTTTGTCTGGACATGCATTTTCTGCATGATTTCAAGTCTAACAGTGTTATGTGGATGACATAACTCTCAACTGTAAGGCTAGCTGCAGAATGACCAGAGGTTTGATTCTTATGCTTGGTCTGTTCCTAAGACAGTTTTTGTCCTTGGCAAATCAGTGGGATACTGTGAGGACTGCAGTCAGTAAATGCTAACATTCATTTGTGTTTCTGACTTCATATCCCTCAGATAACATATGTTACACCAAACCCTGTAACACCAGCAACTTTCTCTATTTATAACAGCAATATTTCAAATATGCCTGTTTTTGGGCCTCTGTCCCCTAATTATGCCAGGCTTTGTCCATCTGTCATGCACTAAGAGGTTGATAGGTACGGTACATCATTATTTAATGCCTTCATTCCTCATATCATCCCGGTGATGTAGTAGAATCCCAGACATGTTATGAGGAAGAGGCCATATATATGAGGCCAAAGCCTGGACATTCTGTGAAAATCTGTACAGTTGAGAGGTCTGTGTATGTCTGGCCATTGTTAACAGGCTGTCAGGATTGTGTATCAGTGTAGTGTGTAAATGTTGGTTGGGCTGTATAGGGAGGAGGGTAGATGTGAATGTCATGGGTTCTTTTCTGTCTGACGGTGCATGCTGCTCCAGTTTCTGGTGGTCTATCAGCTGTATATGTTTGTAGGGGCAGACTGAGACATGTTCTGTACCACTGACTTGGGGCAGTATATGTAGGGGTAGTGTGTGAGTGCAAACAGGGTATGTTTGTTGATACAGTCATTATACTCCAGTGTTCAGTTGGCTTACTGGTATGTTGCTGTGATTGTGGTACAATTGGTTATGGGTATGCACTTTCACACCAGTGTTTGTTTTTCACTACTGTTATATCCCTGTAGTGCCTGATATATTTGCAAATGCATATGTAATTCCCCATAGCTGATTTGGGGTAGTGCTGTCAGTCTGACTGCAGTTTGGATGGTGCATGGTGACATGCTTGGCAGCTCCGTGTAGTATCCCTAATGTTATGTTACGTCCAGATATTCATAGGATGTCCAGTTGTCTGGCTCATAACTTTGGTCTGGTCCTCATAACTCTTGTGCGTTTCTGACAAATAAGTGGGATGATGTGCAGATTGAAGTCACTAACTAATGAGAAGCAATTGAGTCCGGGACTTGTGATATTTCAGGCAATATATGTTAGAACAGATAGTGTAACTGCAGCACCTTTCTCAGTTTATCTACTTAACTATTTCAGATATATCCCTATTATGATGTTTTTTTTTCCTCCCACTTTATCAAGCTTGGTCCATTTTCATTGCATTAAGGGGTTCTAAGCATACCTGTCACATGCACGGATTGTCACAGAATGTCCAGATTTTTGGCTCATATTTTTGTTCTGTTCCACAAATTATTTGTATTTTTCTGGTAAACCACTGTGATGATTTGAGGATTTATGTCAGCAAATAATTACATACATTTCAGTTTCAGACCTCATATCCTTCAGAAAATGTATAATGCAACAAACCCTGTTACTCTAGCAGCTTTCTAAGTTTATAAGAGTGATATTTAAAATATGTCCCTATTTTTGGCCCATTGCCCCCCCCCCCCCGATTTTGACAGCCTCTGTCAGGATTTCTTGCACTAAGAGGTTGAGAGGTATGGTTCTGTGGTATGACTGCACTACATGTTATATACATGCAAGTATATATGTTTTCATATATATGTATCTCCATATATATGTATACATGTGTATATTTACAAGACCTGACTGATTCCACAGAGTTTTTTCCCTACTGTTGAATGACTCTACTACATAAGTTTGAAAAACCATCAGAAATGAATACAGCTCAAATGGTGTAGTGGCACATTGCTCTGACTGTAATGTACAGGGTCCTGGGTTAGAGACTCGGCAGGGCTGATTGTTTTGCTGCTGGGCAGTACAAGGGCTGATGGACAGAGTAATTAAAGCATTTTAAGCAGTTGTAAGTGTAAGTGGGTTTTGTGCAGTTTTGTGCAAAGATAAGCGATGCTAAGAGATGCTTAAGTCCTCTTAGCTTCACTTAGCTTCTCTTACTCATGCTTACACCTGCACTAATTTTAATTAAAGAAAAGAAAAAAGTGTGATAGGAAAGTGGTGAAATGGGGGCAAGCAGAGGGTAAAACATTAGGAACACCAGCTAGAGATGTGCAAGATGGCTGTAGGAAAGGACCATAGCTCTACATTTCTTCTGCAGTAACAGGCATGAATAATGTGTAGACTTTAGAATTTACAGCCTCACACCCCACAGGGAGGGGTGTTGGTGACAGACATTTGTAGAATAATTTGTGGGTAGATTGATTAATTTCACTGTATATGCGGGCGAAATGTAGAGCTCTGTATGGGGCAATGATTTTTTTGTGCGACAGATGCCCTTTTTTTTATTAAGGTGAGAGGAGGATGTTGGGGAAGGACTGTAGGTATGTTTGGGGAGGTAGGTTGGGAAGGATAGGTTGCATTCGCAGACAGACAAGACACACAAGACAGCAGACAGGGGTGGTATATGACATATGAGGGGGGTAAACACCTTGGACAGGAAGGGTGGTTGGGAATCAGAGGCCCATGAGCCCCTAAATGGGTACAGTGGGACTGAGGTCCCCACTCATGGGCAGTCACCACTGCATCTTCACGACCTCAAAAGTGGCTGTGCTGGGGGCTGGACAACAGGGGCAGCCTGCCCCACCAGGAGCATCAGGTGGCCCTCCATCTGGCGCAGACATCCATCCAACTCAGAGTGGATGACACTGTGCAAATACCCCAGAACCTGTGGCAGGTGACAGGCTCCTCTCAGCACCCACGCCAAGGGGGGTGGTCCCCATCCAATGAGGTGGTTCCACCTTAAGGTGGTGCAACAGATGAGGAAATTCCAGGGTGGGTCCCAGACGTGCTGAGGTCCAGTGCCACGGATCTGCCTTCCCAAACGTGCTATGGTGTTGACGTTATCCAAGATATATTGGTTAGTCATGAACAAGACATTTCAAAATTAGGTATAACAGCATGCAGAGGTGTTCCAATTAACCCAAACCAACAGATATGAAACAGTTGCATAGCAAACAGAACACATGCATAGATAGAACAACAGTAAGCATTTTAACAACATGCAGGTTACATTGACGGTAACAGGCCACCAATAATACTATTTTAACAAGGTATATTAATATGCAACCAATTAAATATATGAACAAAAATAGAACACATGTCCCAACAATTGGTTTTTAGAACAACATACCCGTAGTATATGAATAATAGTTATTGATGCAGATGAGGGGAGGGTGGTGAGAAAAAAAGTCCATTAACAACTGTATAAGCTTCCATTTTCACAACAGTACTACTCAATATTTTACAGGTCTGCCCTCACTTTACATCTACCTATGGCCCATAGCTTCTGTAACACATACATACCCATTAGACTGTCAACCTGTAATGATGTGGGGCAGACTGGGAGGACAATGGCTACATTACTGGAGGGGGGCTTGTACATATCAGGGTTAGATAGTTGACAGAGAAGGGGTACCCTGCACTAATGTTGTGTGAGTCTGCTACTGTCATACTTCTCTGGATTCCTATCTGTGTCCAAGGTTATTGGCAGCAGTGACCACTAGCTGTGACAGCATGACACTTGAGGGACATGTATTGAGGAGAGTGCTTGGTGTATGTACCTATCCTGCTGTCATTTACAGGCATATGGATTTGTACAGTGGAACAGTTGTACATGGTGTATTAGTATACACTTCATACAGCTACTACACACATTTCTTTACCTGTAAGACCTGTGGAGAAAATATATGTTAGCACTTTCAGACTGTTTCTATAAATATTCAGGATTTCTTTAGTGTATATATCCACACATCTCAGTACTACTCCCTGGATTCGAACCATGTCTGGGTGTGCTAAGCTACTGGGAAACTGATGTTTCCTGCTTTACTGATTTCTGCCTAATACTCTCTGGGTTAGACAGTCTGACCTTGTAATTCTGACATTTATGCTTAGCAAATAGTTATTGTACTGGGTATTAATCATTTGAAATGATATCTGGAAAGCAAAGGTTAACACAAGAATGCAATGCTGCAGGGGACACCTATAATAATGTAGACATTACTACTCAGGGTTCAGAACTTAGTGCATTCAATATTTCATATTTCCTTTATATCTTGGTTTACAGCTCTACATTCTACTGTTTTGCATACTATCTTGTTCTCAGAACAGCCTCAGTTACTTCATGCTGTCAATGCCATATTTGCTGTGATGAACCTGTACACATTCTATTTCTACAACAACATACCAGAGTAAACACAACAGTTTGTGTTATACATCTTTATTACAGTGCAATGACACTTATTAATGGATGTCCTGTGGATCAATATTAGTGTGACAAACATCATTTATTCGTTAGACCCAGTGCACACTATTCCTACTGGCAGTAAACAATGTACTCCTTCTACTTTATGCCACTATATACTGCAAGTTACATCTGTACTCACCAAGTTGTCAACACATTTGTGTCAGTCTGTCTGCATGGGCCTCAGTGTTAGTAGCCCTCTCTGCTGGAGCTGTAAGGGTGAGAAACAAACATTATGCATACATGCCAATCACATACTCAGGCTAGAATCTGGTACACCTATATCTGTGATACTTACAAACTGCTGGAGCATGGTTGTCCGAGTAACTTGGATCCACTAGGCCAAGAATGCCCCCTTCCTCAGCTTTAGGTCAGCATAATGATGCTGTACCTGCTCACCAGATCGGGGGATACCAGTGGCACTGGTGAGGTCATGTGCCAGATGGTCCCAGGCCTCCACTTTATAGTGTGTGCCCTGGTACTGGCCCTGCAGCAGTCTGTCATCATGGTTTGATATGAGGAGCCCAGGCATGACCTGGACTCCAAAATACCCCAGTGCTGCACCCGAAAGCACGAGCCCTATCCAACACCTGGCATGGTTCCTGAAGAGATCAGACTACAACAGGTTATGGCTGTATTCCCACCTGTGTGGATTAAATAAGGCCATATTCCCTCCCGTTGCTGTCATTGGACCTTTTTGAAAATGCTAAGCTCAGCTACGTGGTGCGCAAATCCTCTAAGATGAGTTGAACAGTGCTTAAAGGAGTAATTGCTGAGCATTGCTTACAGTGCACAGATCCACTTAGCTGAGCTAACTGCTGCTTAATATTTATGTCTAAGCAATGCTTAAACCAGCTAAGCAGAGCTGACCACTGCTAACCATTGCTCACTTTTCGTTTAAAAATAAATAACGAAATTATGACTTGATTTATCATTACTGACATATTTTTCATTGTATATGATTTATTTTACATGATGTTCCTCTATGTACTTTCATTACATTACCTAGGGGTGTAACTATACTTTGCGGATCTGTGCCTGACGTATAAAGCCATGTCCAACCCTGAATTAATGAATTTGCTGCACCTCCGAAAATCCAAATCCTATCGAGCTACGCGCTCGAGAGACTTGAACCTCAGCACTGAAATAAATAGGACATGCTGGAGGGACAGATTCATAACCCAGAGGCTCCCTTCACTCTGGAATAAAATCCCAGTCCAGGTTAGGCAAAGTCCCTCATTGACTCTCTTCAAGAGGAATCTTGATGAGTGGATGGGAGATCGTATGTTTACCCCGGGTATCACTTCTGTGTCACTGTTAGACAGAGGCACAGTATACTAACCTCGAAAAAGGGCATAGCAAAATTAATTTAAAATGGGTGGCAAAAGCCAAACACACTCTGGCTAGGCTTATAAATGCCCTAGGGCAGATAGCCTAGTATGAAACTATGAACTTGTGTATACATGGGTGATGTTACATGTTATATGCACTTGCACTTACATTTTGAACCAGATACACTACCCTGGTTAACAAATATCAATTACTACATAATTTAAAACAAAAAGAGATAATTTTAACAATGCTTTCCCATGTAAAAATAAAGTGTCTGTCTTGGTACTCGAACTGTGAATGCCTGCATGGAAAGATAGGACTCTAACCACTAAACTATCTCATTGCCAGGTTTTTAGCTGTATATTTTTATTTATCACCAATGGGATGTTTAAGCAATGCTGAGCAGAGGGCCATAATGTACAAACCTGCTCGGATATACTTAAACATACCTCAGAATGAAAAAAAGGAATCTCATAAAAATCACTTTAATGACATGCATCACTAATCATTAAGTCACAGTAAGGGAAATTGTAAGAGAACAAATAGGGACAGATTTTAAATATTGCTCTTACAAACTTAGAATGTCAATAGAATAATAGGTTTGGCATTAGCATGACTTTAACAGAGGATGTAGATTCTTCAACTCAAATGTCTGTCATTATTTAATGGCTCCAATCCTCTGCTATTTGACAGGTGGGACAGATATTTGGAGGAACACACCAAAAACATGAGGCAGCATACCTCTCAACTGTACAGATTTCTGCAGAATTTCCAGCTTATTGCCTCATATTTTTGGCCCATTTCTCATATGACTGTGGTTTTCTAACAAATCATTGGCAAATCACTCTAGGTTTGAGTCAGAACATAATGACAGACATTTGAGTTTCAGACTTCATACTCTTCAGAAAATCCATGCTAATGCAAAACCGGTTATTCTATCAACTTTCCAAGTTTGTATGCACAATATTTAAAAAGTATCCCTATTTTTGGGCCTTTGTCCCCCCATTATTTATGGCTTTGTACAGATTTTTTGCTCTAGGAGGTTGAGAGGTATGTGAGGCAGGCATCTGGGCATTCTTCAAAAACCTGTACAGTTGAGGGGTATGGCCATATGGCTCTTTCACAATGCAGGGGGTGTGTGACAGTACCTGTCAACCCCCCTCTGCATTGCTTCTTTTTGGGATAGCTGCTTTCAGTGTCTGCGGACACTGAAAGCACTTGCAAAGTGCCGTACGGCACTTTGACAATGCAGGGATTGTGTGACAGTACTTGTCACACATCCTCTGCATTGCTTCCTATCCAGACTTCCTGCTTTCAGTGTCTGTGGATACTGAAAGCACTTGCAAAGTGCCGTACGGCACTTTGACAATGCAGGGGGCAAGTGACAGTACCTGTTACACAGTCCCTGCATTTATTTCAGGATCTCCTAGCTATTTCAGTGTCCGTGGACACTGTTTTCCTATTTTATTTGCTTTCAGTGTCTGTGGACGCTGAAATGCATTTAAAAAGTGCTGTACGGCACTTTCTGAGGCAGAGGGCATGTTAGATGTGCATGCAATACTTAAACACACCCCTTGCACTCAGTAGTGTTCATGTCCACTTAGCTTTACCAGTAGCGTGCCTTCATAAATATGCAAGGCGTGCTGCTGTTAAAACTAAGCGGAAATGGACATGGTTCACTCTGTGCAGGAATAGCACTATTCCTGCACAGAGTTTATTGAATCCCGGGCACTATTTTTTATAC
The DNA here is from genome assembly GCF_019279795.1 of Protopterus annectens. Taxonomy (NCBI): domain Eukaryota; kingdom Metazoa; phylum Chordata; order Ceratodontiformes; family Protopteridae; genus Protopterus; species Protopterus annectens. The sequence goes on from NC_056749.1 coordinate 253,634,513, forward strand.
AATGATTAGTGATATTTAAAACTTTTATTTCAGGGTTTATAGCACAAATATTGATAGCCATTTGCTAAACAAAGCTATACAGTCTCACAAGGAAGACAGACTTAGTATGAACAATAAGCTTCTCTGCACTTGAAACTCACATTCATTGAAACTGTGCTGAAACCCACATTCAAGATGCATCTGGCCAGTGGCAGATTAAGTTTACTTTTCTGCTGTTTTCAAACCACAGATCCCTTGCACTTATTTTATTGAACAATACATAAGTGCATGTGTTCTTTGATACACCATCTTAATTGAATTAAATTATATTCCTTGTATAATACAGCTCCACTTGTTAGAGTGTGTTTTAAAGTTGTAGGTTTGATTTTTTTCCAGTAAATAATGAAATAAAATGTATGAACCAATAATGACCAAACTACCATTACAGAATATTTCAACCACAAAAAGCCACTCAAAACTTTTGTCATTACAATCAACCAGTATCAGTCATATATACACAATTTCTGAAGAAGTAAAAGTCATCTAAATAATTCCACATTAAAGAGGTTTATAACTAATGAAGGGGTTGTTTCTGGCAAATAACTTTATATTTTAGTGTTTCATGTACAAATTCAGTGCCTGCTGCCCTTGAAGAATAAACTGCCCATATTACATTTTTTTTAAATTGATAAGCTAGTAATATTGCAGTAGGGAATGGATGTCAAACCAGCAACAGGTTTATTCTTTCTAGATATCTCATTCAAAGGAAGACACAGTCAGGAGCACAGCACCTCTATCAAATGGACACTGCAATATAAGCACTCCATCTACACAGTATGGGAGTAGAACCCAGAGCTTTCTATATCAAGGGCAAGTATGCTAGCTGTTGTGCTACTAAAGCTATTTCAAAATTCATAGCACAAACAATGATAGCCATTTGCTAACCAAAACAGTTACACAGTGAAAACAGACTCAGCATGAGCAACAGTAAACTTCTCTTCCATTGAAACTCAACGTTCCCTGAAAATGGACAGAAACTCAAAATTCTTTGAAAATGAACAGAAACTCAACATTTTTTTGAAAATGCACTGAAACTCAACAGTCCTTGAAATGTACTTACTGATGACAGTTTGGCATTTGATGCAGAGGATTCAAGCTCTAGGGTGTTGTATTGAAGGTACAGAGTTTGAGCCTAAATAAGTTAACCAACTTGCCATTCTTAACTGGGGCATTTCCCTCAGACACACACACACACACACACACACACACACACACACACACACACACACACACACACACACACACACACACACACACACACACACACATATACACACACACATATACACACACACATATACACACACACATATACACACACGCACACGAGCAGCATAACTCTAGCAAATAAAAGAACAAAACTCTCCTTACTGGCATGACTCTGGCTCTGGCAGCACCAATGGAACAGCAGCACCATAACTCCTGAAACACAGAGCAATAAAATAACAAGAACAGCTAGTTTAGCTAGTTTAACTTCCGCGCATGAATCCACGTTAGCGTGAAAACTCCACTTCATTAATTTTTCCCGACAGGTCTTGCAGATGTAAAATTGTGGAGGGGGCTCCCCCTCTCCCAGGCTGTATGGTTCCGGCACCCATGCCACAGTGTTGGATGTACCATGTCCCTTCATGAGCAGGGCAATGCATTTTTATTAATAGTGTAGGCTGAATTTAGGACAGAAGACATAAAAACTAAGCCCACCTAGGGATATAAATGAGAACAAAAAGTGAATAATGTCCAGCAACCAGCCACAATAACACTTCAGCTTTATTCTAAAATCACATAAAATCCAGTGACCGAGTGCTTTTGCCAATCATTTGGCTTCAAAGTCATTGGGAAGTAAAATCCATCCATTTATATATTGCCATCAATTACTATATAGACCAATCAAACATGCTCCCTAAATTCAAATCTTCACATTCTTATATGCACAATTGAACATATACTAAATGCTATATTTCTAAAATGTATATACACAAATAAACAAATACTATATTTCTAAAACTATCTACTACTTGTTAAAAACGTATATAGCCTATTAACTATTAATACATAAATGTATATATAAGCTTATGCACATTTAAACATATAAGCGACGAAAAATCATACATATGTATTTAACCTCATAACATAATCTAACCACAGGCTATATAAATGCTAATCTATAGTGTAATTCTATATATATTTCATATACAAAATAACAATAATGATTTCTTAATATCCCTTTAGGGTATAATATTAGCTCTTTGTTTCAATATTGGAGTAAAGGACACCCCTTCATTTAAACCTGGTAATTGTGTGGCATTGAGCCTCAATTGCCACTTGAGCTCTTTAGTTTCTACCAAAAGTTTATAATCCCCTCCCCTATCATTAATGGGAACCCGATCAATTACAAAAAAGATATATTTTTTTAAATTAGGGCAATTTTTACTATGTCCAAAAAGTGCATTATGTACATTTCCAGTTTTTATAGCTCTCAAGTGTTCCCCTATTCTGTCTTTAAGTCTACGGGTGGTTTTACCCATGTAGAAAGCCGGACAACTAACACATGTTGCAACATATACCAACATAGTGGTATTGCAACTGCATTTTCCTGGACATGAAATCGTGTATTCATGTCCTTGAATGACTGCATATGGCCCATCATTTATGTAACGACAATATCTACACATTCCACATTTATACATAAGTGATCTGTGCCATCTACATGTTCTACCTTCTGGTATGTTTTTAATGCTCTTACCTCTACTGTATGCAACCTTAGGTTGGTCACCTATCTTCTTTTTGATATTCTCATCAAAACATACCTGCCATGTATTATTCATCACCTCAACAAGTGGGGGACTTAATTCATTAAATTTCAAAATGAATACATCAGAGCCTTCTATTGTTCATTACTTCCCAATGACTCTGATGAAGCCAAATGATTGGCAAGAGTGCTCAGTCATTGGATTTTATGTGATTTTAGAATAAAGCTGAAGTGTTATTGTGGCTGGTTGCTGGACATTATTCACTTTCTTTTCTCAGTTATATCCCTAGTTGGGCTTAGTTTATGTCTAATTTTTGTGTACGTCCTGCACTAGCCGCTTAAACACTATTGCTGCTTTTATTGCCATTGACATTGCCGTGCTGCTTTGGGTGTGTTTGCGTTTTTTTTGGATTTACTATGGAGGCAGCTATTTTAGAGCTCACAACTTTGGTACAGAGGTTGGCTGCACTTTTAACAAGGGAAGAAACAGGTGGGCATTTGTTTCCCACATTAACGAGTATCCAGGCTGAACTTTGTATCATGCATTCCCCTGTCTTGGATGAAGTGAATACAGTAAACGAAGGGGTTACTAACATTTTACGTAGAACAAACAACATCAGTGAATGGCTTTGTTTACCGGAAGTTAATTTATTGGAAACTAATACTAGCTCAAGCTCTGAAGAGAGGCCAACCCTTAAAAAACAGTTGGAACATTTTGAAAAGACCTGCAAAAAGTATAGGGCTTTACAAATGGATAATTTATTTTTGAACAAATCCATGATGCTCAAACAAGTGCCGAAGGACTTACGCATCTGGAAACTGCCATTTGGTGTGGAGAAATATACAATAGCCTATCGTGAACTCACAGATTTGTTCGATAAGATGGGGCTGGAAATGATGGATATATTAACGAGAAACAACCAAAGTAAGTTAGCTATTTTGGAAAAAGAAATAACTAACTGTTTTGAACGCTAATATTGTCAATTACCTTATATTTCCTCAATATGCTGTTAGTTACCAGAAGTTATTAAAGAATATAGATGATTTTGTGAAAAATAATGTTGCAACTAAGCAGAAAAATCTCATAAGAGATAAAAATTACTACAAAAACAATTGTGTATATGAGGTCGAGAGAAGTGGTGAAGGTTTAAATGTGAAAGATAACTTGCAGAATGTACAAATACACCAAGGAAATAGTGGGCAAAGCAACAATTCTGAAAATGACTCAGAGACAAACTATAATAATCACGACCATTTTTTTGGACCAGCAGCCTCATGTGAGGAGGTTGGAACGGTTAAAAAACAAAAGAGAAGGGGGTCCCTGGAACCACAATGGTTTTTATCAGGGCAGGAACTATTACAACAGGCGATACCAAGGGCCGAGATACAACAGACATTAATAAATGCTCTTGCATCTGACCGAGTTTTTGATGAGACAGTTTATGAATTTGTTGTAAATGACAATTTAGTTTTGAACAACTTGAATGAACAATTTGAAGATATGACATGTGATGTTTTGAAATAGCATGTTTTTTGTATCTACAACTTTAGTAACAAAAATACAAGATGTACATTTCAAGTTACTCATTAAGGGGCTAACATTTGTGCCATCTTATAAACTGGATTTAGCAGAAGTCCTTATTCATCTGAAACTATATACCAGACAACTTAATCTAAGATTGCTTTTTAATGCTAATAATAAAACAACTAGTGACACGATGGATACATTAAAAAGAAAAAGTTTATTTTTGCCCCCAACCCACAAGGAAGTGGATTTATTTGAAAGATTATGTGAGTTAGAATTTAGAAAAATTGTACAAAGTAATAAACATTTCCCAAACATTAATAACAATTTAAATCAGGAAGAAAGGCTCACATTGGTTGAGCTGGCTAACAACAAGGATGGCTAACAACAAGGAGTTGAGATGTATGAAGCCAGACAAGGGTGGGGGCATTGTGATTATGAATTATATAAATTATGTATCTAAAATGCATGACATCTTAAATGATACAACATACAAGAGAGTTTCAAGAAATGAAATGAACAGGGCCTATATGAGAGTGGATCTATATTTATAGGATGCCCTATACCAAGGGCCCTGGAAGTTAATTAAGTCAAATTTCTAAGTGTAAATCACCCAATAACACCAGTGATCTTTGGGATACCCAAGATCCACAAAGATATCAATAATCCACCATTTAGACCTATAGTGGTGGCTAAGGGTTCTAAAACAGAACCCTTGGCAGTATTTGTGGACTTAGGTACCCAAATAGTGGTGAAAGAAGTTGAACATATACTTAAAGATTCATGGCACTGCTTGGAGAGGTTGAAATCAATAGACACCTTGATGCATTACATTTTTTTAAGTATCGATGTGGTAAATTTATTTACAGTGATTCCACATGAAGAGGGTCTGAATTATTTTAGGGAATCCTTACTTAAAAGCAAAAAGATTAACAAGACCAAAATAAATGTATTAGCAGAATTGATGGAAATGATCCTTAAAAACAACTATTTGAGTTTTGAAGGGGAATTGTTCCATCATATCACAGGAGTTGCTATGGGTGCCAGATGTGCACCCGTGTATGCAAATTTGGTCTTGTTACACTGGGAAAGAACGTTTATTTTCCAGTCTAAATTTAAGGAAAAAATATTGTTACATAACAGATTTTTAGATGATATACTAATTTTATGGAAAGGAGAACAATATGAAATAGACAAGTTTATTAAATATTTAAATAACACTACTACGTTTCTGAAATTTACTTATACGTGACATATAGCAGAAATAGATTTTTTTTTGGATATTCATTTGGAAAAAAGTAATATGACCCTGGAAAGCAGTATTTTTAGAAAGAAGACATACTAAAATTCACTACTACACTTTGACAGCCGTCACCCTTACCACCAGAGAAAAAGTGTTGTAAAGGGACAGATGGTAAGGTTGTCAAGGTTGGTTAGTGATAATGAAACATTTTTGAAAGAAATGTATTTTTTAGTGGGTATGTTTCTGGAAAGGGGCTACCCCTTAAAAGTATTATTGAACACAAAACGGGAAGTTATAGGCAAGAGATCCACATCTTTTCAACCTATTTTAAAAACAGAGGTAAGACTAAGTGTAGTCAATTCAAAAGAAGGCTCTGATGTATTCATTTTGAAATTTAATGGATTAAGTCACCCACTTGTTGAGGTGATGAATAATACATGTCAGGTATGTTTTGATGAGAATATCAAAAAGAAGATAGGTGACCAACCTAAGGTCGCATGCAGTAGAGGTAAGAACATTAAAAACATACTAGAAGGTAGAACATGTAGATGGCACAATTCACTTATGTATAAATGTGGAATGTGTAGATATTGTCGTTACATAAATGATGGGCCATACGTAGTCATTCAAGGACATGAATACACAATTTCATGTCCAGGAAAATGCAGTTACAATATCACTATGTTGGTATATGTAGCAACATGTGTTAGCTGTCCGGCTTTCTATGTGGGTAAAACCACCCGTAGACTTAAAGACAGAATAGAGGAACACTTGAGAGCTATAAAAACTGGAAATGTATATAATGCACTTTTTGGACATAGTAAAAATTGCCCTAATTTAAAAAAATATATATTTTTCGTAATTGATCGGGTTCCCATTAATGATAGGGGAGGGGATTATAAACATTTGGTAGAAACTAAAGAGCTCAAGTGGCAATTGAGGCTCAATGCCACACAATTACCAGGTTTAAATGAAGGGGTGTCATTTACCCCAATATTTAAACAAAGAGCTAATATTATACCCTAAGGGGATATTAAGAAATTATTATTATTATTTTGTATATTTTTATATGAAATATATATAGAATTACACTATAGATTAGCATTTATATAGCCTGTGGTTAGATTATATTATGAAGTTAAATACATATGTATGATTTTTCTTCCCTTATATGTTTAAATGTGCATAAGCTTATATATACACATTTGTTAAGTATTAATAGTTGATAGCATATATACATGTTTTTAACAAGTAGTAGATAGTTTTAGAAATATAGTATTTATTTATTTGTGTATATAAATTTTAGAAATATAGTATTTAATATATATTCAATTGTGCATATAAGAATGTGAAGATTTGAATTTAGGGAGCATGTTTGACTGGTCTATATAGTAATTGATGGCAATATATAAATGGATGGATTTTACTTCCCAATGACTCTGATGAAGCCAAATGATTGGCGAAAGTGCTCAGTCACTGGATTTTATGTGATTTTAGAATAAAGCTGAAGTGTTATTGTGGCTGGTTGCTGGACATTATTCAGTTTTTGAATTTAGGACAGAGAACATCCTCCCAGGCCTACCCATAATATCAAACATAAGGTGGCAAAAATGTTACAGCATGTGCTTTAAAAAAATCATCCACCTTTCAATGTTTTATCTAGTCTTCCCATGCCCTTAAATGACCAATATTCTTTGTCAACAGTATCAGAAGAGCCTGAAAAAATGTCTGACCATGTTTTATTGCTAGCTGTAATTGATTTTTCTGGTGAAGTCTCACAGACTTTGCTCTTATGGTGTCCTGAATGTACTTGCCTTGATCTCAGCATACTTGCTTTGTTTCTCCTTCCCTTTATTCATGCTGATTTCCTTTCATGGTCCCTACTTCCTTAGGCATGCACTCTGCTATTCCCTTATGTGTTGGATAACTCAGACCTTCCTTTTATTCTGACTTGTTTTCAGTCCTTTGGCTTTCTGTTTATTTCCACATTTCTGTCCTTAGGTGTGTTTTCCTGCACCTGCCTGTTTGGATTTTCTGATCACAAATACTCTCTCTTTTTAGACAGGCTATGTGCTTTTGAGGTAGCAACACTACTTCTTCTATCTATAATCTATAGTCTCCATTTTCTTTTTAGATAACTCATGTCTCTAACATTGTTTCCAGATCCAGATGTTTCTGTGACATAGACTTTTCTATGAATGCTGCTGCATCTTCTGCTTTGGTCAACTTTACATTCAGTGTATCAGCTTCCATAGCTAATATGGCCAGAAAGAGTAATGCTGTGATCTAATTCAGATTCTGCAATGCTCTTTTATGTTCAGTCATCTGCTGCTGCACTTGATACACTGTAATGCTTCTTGAAATTTACAGTGAGCCAGTCGCTGGTCCATGCTAAGTGCATCATCAGAAAAACATGCCATGGTATAGAATGTGTCCACTTATTCAAGCTAATCATTCTCTGTACTGTTTCAGTTGTGGGATCTAAAACTGTGGAATGTGCATTACTTATTTAATAAACTTTTCAGACAGAGCTCACAGCTTCTGGTCTATAATAGATTCCTGTACCCACTTTACTTTGACATTCAACAACCTAGGTTGACTGTACATAACACTGATTTTAATAGTTATTCACCTCCATGTCCCATACTGTGAATACCTTCTTCAGCTGTATTTCCCCTACTCATTTCCTCTTTTTGTAAGCTATGAAGCTTAGATGCAAACTGAACCATTCTGTCTTTCAATATAGTCACTTATTCTTATTGGTGGGTGGTGACCATGTCATACGCCTCCACCTTTGAAACTACAATCACCATTTAGTCAAACAATAGAAGTCGCCTCATCAGGTGAACCTATTTAAACCTTCTAGTAGTGATTCCTGCTCCAGTGCAGTCATGACTTTGCTTAAAGAGGTAAGAGACATTGAAAGGAACCTGTATTTGAGGAAGGCATGAAGACTGTATTACCCTCACCATCCCCGGGCTATCATTTCTTCCCTGTAGCTATATGCTCACCAAGTGGCTTACCTCACACTTTCACTGCTTTTCACAAATGACATCCTGAGGACCCAAAAGACAGAGTCAATATCACCACAGACCCTTTCCTGTAGACCTAAGGCTCACCTAGTGGCTCAACAGTCACCTGCCATTGTGACTTCCCTGCACAGCTCTGATGCAGAAAAGTCCATATACATCCATACAGCTGTCTGTTTTCTAATTAAGACTTAGTGCTACCCCTGTTGGCTGACATGAGCACTCATCACCACAAGTGCCTCTTACACAACCACTTATGCTGCATGTATACACACACATATGCACAAAGACACCTACAATCACCAGCTTGGGAGCACCAAGTCGATGTCCTCAGATTATCTGTATCTATTTGTTGCCAGTAAGTATGCCCTTGCTGGAAATGGGCAGACCACAAATCCATCATTACATTCTCAAGGATAAGTAAGCCATTTTCAACTACTTATTCCCACCCTCTACTGTCTTCTTCAGAAACTGAACTGCTAGCTGGGCTTTGGGTTATCTAAGCTGTACTCAAGACTTTATTCTTCAGTGGAAAAGAGACTGTAAGTTTGTGTGGATTCTTTAGAATTTATATGACAATCTGAATACGAGTCAAATGTTGTTATTCACTTGTTATGCAGTTTCAGTGAAAGGTTCATGCATCAGTTTGATTTCAGCACTATAAAACAGCATTTGTGATGTAGCAAAGCATTACAACACTGTAATTCAGCTGATATTTGTAGGGCGCATAGACAGACCCCATTTTGTCACATTGCAAGCTTTAATGCCTACTTCCATTGCAGTATTATCTGTAAGACTCCTAATGAGCATGATGAAAGTTGCCAAGTGCAATGTGTTGAAAGTTCATCACTCTACTGATTTTTGTGGGAGACAAAGCAAAACATGCAGTACAGAAAAAAATGCATCTGAAGAAGGCTTATGTCTAAAAATATTCCCATTTT